>NC_064851.1:165395909-165619519 GCF_024139225.1 Suncus etruscus | reverse complement strand
TCATTAACATGAAAGTTAGCAAAATTCTCAGTAAAAGGTAAAGAGTTTAGACTTTTCATTATTTCTGTTACACTCCCTTAAGGTTTTTCTTTTGAGGCTAAGCAGACAGAGATATCGCATGAACTGATGGGAGAGACTGTGATTTGCTTAAACTTTATTTTCAATATGGGAGTAGGCTGGAATAATTCTTGGTATAGTTGTTCAAAAACACACACACATTTTTAAAGGGTCATCTTTTCGGAGTTTTTTAGGGAGTTTGCCTTGCACACAGCAGATCTAGAATGGATGGTGATTTGAATTCGAATATGATCTCCTGTGCCTGCCAGGAGCGATTTCTGAGTGCAGAGTCAGGAGTAACCACTGAGTGCCACCAGGTGTGTCCCCCAAACTAATAAAGGGTCATCTTTTGTTGCTATGAGAAAAGTATGCTTTTTTTTATTAAAAGAACCATTTGAAATAACAGATTTGGGAAAATAAAATATGAATTTGAAAGGTGGTCATAAGGCAATATTAATGTATTCTGGAATCATAGCTTTATTGTCACTGAGAAATATGTTGCCCACTCTATTTCTAATTCATTGAAACTAGAAACACAGCATGTCTGTAGGCATTGAAAGTGTACTTCAGTCCATTTCTCAAAAGAAATATTCCTTCCTTTTGGAAGGAAAGTAAATGAAACAAAAATATTCTGGTTTAAAAGTAGCTAGGAAAAAAGTGACTAGGAAGTAACACGTTGAATAAGAAAGAATTAACAATTACATTAAGTGTAATTTTTATGGTGATTATCTGTGGCCTACTCTTCAGAATTGCTCAGTTCAAAAAGTTGCTAAATTAAGCCAACTGTGCTGAGATTTGCTACAGCGACATTCCATCCAGCATGCAGTCTATATAATTCTTGGCAAATACAATAGCTGATTAGCCCCATATATCACATTTTTAATAATTACTTTATTTAAGAAAAGTAGTTACAATTTTTTATGAGTTTCAGTCCTACAATATTCATCATCTTTCACCATTGCGCATTTCCCACACATCACCTTAGTTTTTTTCCACACTCTAGTTTTCTTCTCACCCACCTTGCCTCACATGATATTCTTGACAGTAATGGTATTTTAAAATACTGTTGGCTAAATTCTCCATATTCTAGTAGAATATTTGTATACATACTTCAGAGAAGAGCTGTGTATGAATCTTTTTGGAAGTTGTAAGATTGAGGAAAGTATATCTTGTAACATTGAGGAAAGTATATCTTTAAGGCACACATTACAAGAGATTATATAACCATAATTTAGATGGTAACGTTGCACATTTCATATGTCATAGTTTCCATGGGGGATTGACAGATTCTTGACATGTTGGGTGAAGATTTTTTAATCAGAAAGATGTCGACCTTAATCATGTCCTTGTATAGACTGGCTGAGAGCTTTCTTAGTTCCCAAGTAGAAAAGTAATCTGGGCACTGCAGCATAAAGATGGAGCAGCAGAAGGACACAACTCAATGTTCATTTAGGTCTGAGTCACTTTGATCCCTCATGCAGTGAAGTGAGATCTTGAGTTTCCTCAATCAAAACTAAGTATAAACACACAATATGAACCCCAAACAAAATATAGATAGATATAATCTTAAAAACGTGATTTTACAGGCTAGAGCGATAGTACAGAAGTAGTGTATTTTCCTTGCATGTGGCTGACCCAGGTCCTGGACCTAGGTTCGATCCCCATCATTCCATCTTGTCCCTTGAGCCTGCCAGGAGCAATTTCTGAGCTAGAACCATGAGTAACCCCTGAGCGTGCTGAGTGTGGCCCCCAAAAAGTCAAAAATGAGTAAGTTTACTGATAAAATATCTGCAAAGAAAATTATCTTTATATATTTAATCTGTATTTTACATTTAATTCATAGTATTTTTTTGAAAGAAAATCAAATTATTTCTTTCACTGAGTTAGGTCAAAATGTCAGAAATTTTGCTAGGGTCAACATATAGATCATAGAATAATCAAATATAATGCTATAACGTGGGGGGCAGAGAGATAGCATGGAGGTATGGTGTTTGCCTTGCATGCAAAAGGATGGTGGTTCAAATCCAGGAATCCCATATAGTCCCGAGTCTGTCAGGAACAATTTCTGAGCATTCAGCCAGGAGTAACCCCTGAGCGCTGCCAGGTGTGACTTAAAAACCAAATAATAAAAATAATAAAAATAATAATAATAATAATAAAGTGCTATAATGTGAGAATATTTATATATATTTATATAACTAAATTTAAAAAGGAAGTAGAAAATTAAAACTTGCAGATAGTAAATTTTTTATGTAAATTAAAGTGCTGAGATTTAAAGTTCTTTGAAATCAAAATCTAGGCTCTTCATGTATTTGAGTATATAAATTCATTTAGAAAAACAATATTTTCCACCTGGTTAACAATAATGAGCACAACATAGTTTTAAAAATTTAATGTGTATTTATATGTGTGAGTGACAGCTGATTTGCAACCAAAAGTGTATTTTTTACAGGGAACACTAAGAATAGCAAAATGCTAGATTAAAGCCAAGACAGAGATAAATATACTTCAGGAAGGCGATGCAGATGAGAGCTTTCTTAATCCCTGTATGGTATAAGGAGAGGACATAGTTCATAGGCATCTCATCCTCTCATGCATTTGTTTTACATGCTTTTCATTGTTTTCTCCACAAGTGTGTGCAAGGCTGCCCATATGTGCTGTAAGAAAACCTAGTCTGTTTCACATTTTTCTTCTTTAGTGATATTAAAATAGCAGGTTCCTATTTTATGACCTCTAATCAGAAGGGAATTTGAGCTGTTTTGTCTATCCACATTATTTTGGGGGAATTTTACACTCAAGACTGTAAATTGTATATTTAAAGTCTTTTGTTGGAAAAGATGGCCTGTTTTTATGAATACATCAACAATCATTGAAACAGGCAACAGCATCCCAAAAGGAGTATCTTGACCAGGATGCATAATTTGTCTCACATGCTTCAAGTGAAGTCAAACCACTTGTAATTTAAACTGAATAGATGGGGTTCTCCAACTGTTTTCCATAACAGAGCCTCAGAGACAAGTTTTGAATACACTGTTCAAATTCTATGATGGGGTCAATGATGATTCCAGTTTTCTAATGTTGAGAATAGTAGTTCTCTAATGACCCCCAGCAACATCTCAAGCAACCCAGAAACATTCTCTTTGTGATGTACTATTGTATAACAGGACAAAAAAGTTTGCTTTTCTAGTGCCTTTTCCAATTAAGCTGACATAGGTATGATCATTTGAATCCCCAAACCCCACATAATTTGAACATGTGTATACCTCATGTCTCACTAGAATTTAATTTTTGTTTTCTTTAAAAAGCACATTGAACTTGATGCTCTCCTTGTGCAAATCTGGCTACAAGGACAAAGAAATTATATACATATGGATACTTAAACTCCAACTTCCAAGCCTTTATTAAAAATGTAGCTGAGGGGCCGGAGAGATAGCATGGAGGTAAGTTATTTGCCTTGCATGCAGAAGGATGGTGGTTCGAATCCTGGCATCCCATATGATCCCCCGAGCCTGGTGGGGGCGATTTCTGAGCATAGAGCCAGGAGTAACCCCTGAGTGCTGCTGGGTGTGAGCCAAAAAAAAAAAAGTAGCTGAGATTCTCCTGTAAGATCAGGAATGTAATTTGAATTCATATTCTGGTTTGGACATCGCATTCTATACACTCAGTGAGCTGAGAAATATCAAGACCTCCACCTCTGCCTGTATTCTGGTCCTTTCCATTGCATTTTTCATTATGTCAAGCTTCAAAATATACTGGGATGTGGGACTAAGAGATAGTATGAGAGTAAGACCTTGTGTATTACCGACAAGTTGTATTTTGGCATCACACGGGTGATCACTGAGTACATTAGTAAGCTTTGAGCACCTCTAGGTATAGACCCTCACATGGAAAATAAATGAGTGCACACATATTGGGGGTTGTGTGTTAGGCAGACAATAATTGTGTTACCTCTGAGGGAAAGAACCTCTGACTATCTGCTGAGTGATGAAATACACAGGAAGCACATGGCAGTGCAAAGTCCAGATTCCCCCCTCTAGGCCCCTGTACCTAGTTTTGCTTGCTTGTGTGGTTACACTGTTATGGAGCATCTATTTAGCTTGAGGTTCTCCTTAGACTGTGTGGTCACACCAGACCAATTGATCTTTTTAAACTTCTAAAAATGTTTCTGCAATTAAAAACAATTATGTCCTATTTTGTTTGTAAAACGCACGCTAGGTTCTGTACTTTTAAGCCCTCGTTCTCATTTGAACATGTACCTCTCTCTACTTTTATCCACTCTGGAAAAGACCAGGTCTTCTCTTAAACATGTCCTCTCTCTTTTTCTCCCCTCAGAGTATTTTAAGTACATTTTAATTAGAAAATTAATGAATAAATAAACTCCCATTAAAATAAAGTACAACAGAATGTATACCCTATCTACAACAAGATATACACAAAGGGGAACAGTTACACTAGCACTCCAGGGGGCAAAGGAGGAAGATATGGGACACATGCTGGGGAAAGGAGTGGAAGGAGGACAAGCCTGCTGTGGGAATGCTCCTGATTCATTGTACCTTAAATTTACTGTCAAAGATCTGTTATTCACTTTTGGTCACCATAAAAATTATTTAACATAAATAAATAAAGTAAAAAAGATGCTAGGAAACTTTGTGTCTCCCCCATCCTATATATTGCTTCTCCTTAAAATAAAAAACAAAATGACTTCTATAAAAGTGGTGGATTATCAGGGTGCACATGCCTTAGAATGCAGAATCACCTGCAGTCACAAAACAGACACACAAATAGGCAGGAGGCATGAATATCAATCATATTTCATTTGACCCTGATTCTGAGTGTCTCATGTGTAAACATGATTTCACTGTTAATTACAAGGACAATTCTGGGTTAAAATTTATAGTAACATTTTTTACTTTATATTGCTAACTTATCGAAAGTTTTGTGTCCCCCCGCAATTTTGAATATAAAGTTCAACACATTTTGTAGAGTGACTATATTTATATATAGACATATATACATATATAAAACAACACATAATTTATTTCTAACCTCATTCATGTGTATTTGTTCCACTAAAATTATCATTTCTATCCCAAGTCTGAGACATCTAAATAAAATATTGGGCATGATCCCTTGGACTGTCTCATAAATCTGTTTATTTATCGCCTAGGTAGTAAAAACCAAATTCATTACCAAATTTTTATCATTTTAATTTTTTTAAATTTTATTTCTCTTCTCTGAACTTGTGCTGAACTCCACCAAGGGTTTTTGTAATACTCAGAACAGCCCTGGGAGAGATGGGCATGTTCTTTCACCTGAATGGGGACATAGACACATGAAGTGGGTTGCTGCAGAGTTCCTGGGTCCCAGATAAGATAGGAGGTCAATTCAGAGCTGCCTCATCAACAACTTGCCCTCCTACCATCATCTTCTTTTAAGTGTTATAAGGAATAAATCATAGTGAAAATTCTTCAAGCACTCTTCCTCCCCAATATCCTTATCTCCTTCCCATTCCATGCTGGGCAGAGATCACGTGAATGATGATAAAAATGGTCCTTAAGATCTGTGAAATTAGGATCCTTAGAGCAATGGTGGTCAAAGACCACTGAAAGCAGCATCACAAAATAGGTCACTTCACTTTCTAAAACAAGTGTTGGGATTTGTGGCAATTTTATGTACTTCTGTTTATGGAAGTTTTTATTTCTTGATTTACAAAGTCACTTCCTAAGCCAGAGTTGAAGGAGGAAGTCCCATTTCTTCAACAATTGACTATCTGGGGGTACAAAAATTTGGGCAGATCAATCCAAATTTGACCAGCCTTGAGATTAAAAACATGTGGTATATATTGAAGAAATTGATTATTCTTATGCTTACTATGCCACACAGAGTAATGGACAAAACTTGCTTTTCATGGCTCTCTAAAGTTCATAAAGCAATTAAATGGAAAACTAATTGCTTGTGCTTTCGGGAAGTTTTACAGTATGAATATTTTTAAGCACAGAGTTGGAGTGAATATAAAATCAAAACCTCCAACATCAAGATATTATAAACAGGCATAATATTTATGCAAATTTTTATGTTTAATTCTAAATCTATGTACTTAAAATTGGTACACTGTGAAGAAAGGTAATTTTGAGAAGAGAGTCCTTTTTTCTCAAGGCCACAAACTGCCTTTGACAAAAATGTCCACTGGTAATTATCTCTTTCAGAAAAATATATTTCTCAGTAAATTCTCTTCTATGACAGAAAAATAATTTTAAAAGTTGCTTCTGTATGTATCTGAATGTTAAGAGTTTCTGAATGTTTAATGTGAGGGGCTGGAAAGATAGTATATGAATAGGGCACTTGAATTGTACTCAGAAAACCTGGGTTTGACTCCTTCAATTGTTTATGGCTCCCTGAAAACTCTCAAGAGTATTTTCTGAGTACAGAGCTGGGAGTAACCTCTGAATATTACCAGGAGAGGCCCCCAAACAAAACAATCAAATAAAAAGATCAATGTGAAGGCACAGCAATCTATATGAAGGCATAATAATCTAACTTTTCTAAATGTCTGTTTTTTTATTAATTTAATTTTATAGATATAATGGAATTGGTTTGTTTCCTATAGGTTAATGCCTGTATGGAACACTTTATTTCTCTAAGAAAAATTTTATGTAAAAAGTACCATTTTACATATTTCATAAAATAAATTTTGCATGTAAATTCTTAGGCCTGGTTTTTCTGTGTGCATTTAAAATCTAACAGACATTATCAAGTTGCCTTATCAAAATTTATTTTCCATAAAGGTCTGCCTTTTCCCCTGCAGATTCTTAGTATTGACCACCAAATTTAATGTTTCATTCTGCAATATGAAAATAAAGTATTCTATTTAAGTTTGAATTAATTTTATAATGCCACCAATTATTTGTAACACATTTTTGGCATTATGTACACTGTTTTTCCATAAATTTTCTTCTTACACAATCATAATACTTCCACTCCACCTCAATTTAGGGTTTTTTTTTATTTTTAGAATTACTCTGTAAATTTTGTCAGATAATTGGACAATGTTTTTCTAGTTATCTTTAGGCATTTGACTGTATTTTTTCTTACCAGGAGGAAGGCTTTTTATTGTTTTAAACAATGTCTTTTTTGTTTTTTTAAATTTTTTTTTTTATTTTTGAGTCTCACCAGGCTGCACTCAGGAGTTACTCCTGGCTCTGTGCCCAGAAATTGCTCCTGGCAGGCACGGGGACCATATGGGATGCCAGTATTCAAACCACTGTCACTCTGCAATCAAGGCAAACTCCCTACCACCATGCTATCTCTCCGGCTCAGCTTTTATTTTTTTAGGTGTTTTCAAAACATAGTTTCTTGAGGTACCTTGATCTACAAAAACCCCATTTTTATTTGATATTTATGATTTGTTTTGTTTGGAGAAGGGCACAATCCACAAAAAACCATTCCCAAATAAAAATGATAATATAACAGTCTTCTATTATCCCTTTTCCATTTAAATTAATACATCCAATGTTTAGTAGAGCTCTGTGTTAATTTTTGGGTATACATAATGTGTAAGAAACAGCAATGTGAAGGCTTAAAACAACAGTTATTTTATTATTTAACAGTTATTTGTTAACTATTCCAAAGTCTGAGATATGAGATCAAGATATCCAAAGGACATTGTTGTTCTTGAAGTCTCTTGATTTGAAATTTTCAACCTGAAGGGTCTTTAATGAATCTTCGCTCCAGTCCTTCTTCCTTCCCTGCAAAGTTGTTTCATATACTCTTTGTCTAGATTTTTTCTTCTTTAAGAAATCTAGTCATTTAGTTGGACCTTCTATTCATCCAGGGGTCTCAAACTCGTGGCCCGTGGGCTGTTTGCAGCCCTCCGTACATTTTGTGGCCCTGCCCTAGAGGAATCTTTTTTTATTTTGTTTTGTTTTGTTTTAGTTGTTTCAGTCACACTCTCCAATGTTCAAGGCTTACTACTGACTTTGCACTCAAGGATCACCCCAACTTTGCCTCCTGCGGCCCCCAGGTAAATTGAGTTTGAGACCCCTGAATCCTTCACTACTTTTAGTAAAGACACTAAGAAAGATCTTTTCCCATCAATAGTCACTCTCTGAAGTTCTTGATTGAACATGGATTTCGGAGAGCACTTGACAACCAAGACAGCTTCTTGACATTGTGTTCTCATTTCAACCTTGGACAGATTGGAAGTTTTGGTTGGAGAGATATTTTTTGAGTTCTGCATGAATCGTTCAGAGAATTTGGTGAAAATAACAGTTTAGGATTGCTGCTGGTCTCTGGTATCAACATTTGAGAAGCTGTTAGGTGTCTTTCCAAAATTCATATGTTGAAATCTAATCTCCAGCATTCAGCCAGTGACTATATTCAGAGAGGGCTTTTAAAAGGTAATTTTGGTAAACTAGAATAATTCGGTATAACTGATTCTCTGAGAGGCAGGGAAGGTCTTTTGTCTGTTTTCTTTTTATAACAGCGATAGATGCTTTGTGATAGTTCACTGTGGTTTAGGTTTGCATTTTCCTGGTGATTAATGATTGAGCACCTTTTCTCATTTGGAAAAAATACCTAAAAAATCCTTTGTCAATTTATAATTAGATTATGCTAAGATAATTTGTGAATTTGGGGGGTATAGGGTTGATATATTTTTCCTAATGTTTGGCGCATTTTTCTCCCATTTACTAGGCTGCCTTTTAAATCTATTATTCTTTTATTTGTTGTGTTCTTTGGTGTGATGTAGTCCCATGTGTTTATTTTAGCTATTGTAACCAAGACAAGAGATAACAAATGTTGGTGATAATGTAGTAAACTGTAGGGCAGAACCTCAAACTATTACAAACAGAAATTTAGATGGTCCAACAGTTCTGCTCCCAGGTCTGTAACCAAATGAAATAAGAAGATGTTTGTCTTAAAGATTCATATACACATGGGCCCGAAGAGATAGCATAGCGGCGTTTGCCTTGCAAGCAGCCGATTCAGGACTAAAGGTGGTTGGTTCGAATCCCGGTGTCCCATATGGTCCCCTGTGCCTGCCAGGAGCTATTTCTGAGCATACAGCCAGGAGTGGCCCCTGAGCACCGCCGGGTGTGTCCCAAAAACCAAAAACCAAAAAAAAAAAAAAAGATTCATATACACAAACTTGTTATTGCAACAATCACAATAACCAAGATATAAAAACAACTTTTAAGTATAAAACTGTAAGAAAATATATTGTTGCAAACACTCAGTTATTATTATGGCAGACTAGAAAATTAATTTTGAACTGTTGGGTTAGCTAATGAAAATTTGGAGCCAGAAAGATAATAGAATGGGTAAGGCTCTTGCCTTGCATACTGCAAACTGGTTCAATGGCTGGCATCTAAGGGTTACCTGAGCATTACAAGGAGTGATTTTGAGTGAAGACTAGGAGTAACTTTGGGATTTGGCCCAAGAAACAAACTAAAAGAAATGAGGAAAATTTTTATTGACACATATTCTGATGGCAGCCTCTTTTATTCAGATACCAAAACCTATTTTATCAAACACACTTGTCCCTCCTGGTTTGTGGTACTAATGCTGGAATATAAGTATATTGTGCTTGGTAGGATTTATTTTGGCTTCTACCATTGTATATGCAATTATTTTCTGTTCAGTAGTTCGTATTGTAATAGTTCAAGCATATATTGATATATTAATGAAATTTAGAATTAATAGATTACTATTTGCTTGAGGTGTGGAAACTCCTCACTTTAATGTAGTCTCATTTGTTTAAATTTGTTTTTACTTGCTTGGACAGGACATTCTTGAGGATGTCTTTAGCTTCAATGTCATGGAGGATTCTGCCTATATTTTCCTCTATATATGGTTTAATGTATGATATCAAGGTCTTTAATACTTTATGGTTTGACCTTTGTGTATACTATTAAAGAGAGGTCTGAGTTCACCTATTTTGCATGTAGCTGACCAATTTTTCTAACGTCATTTGTTGAAGAGGTTTTCCATTCTTCACATTGTATTTCTTGCCTCTTTATCAAAGATTATCATATTCCTGAGTGTTTGTCTCAAACTATTCAAATCTATAACATTTGATGTGAGTATTGTCTTTATTACAATACCATGCTGGTTTTTTTGGGGGTGGGCACATCCGGTGATGATTAGGGGTTACGCCTAGCTATGCACTCAGAAATCGCTCCTGGCTTTGGGATCAAACTGCGGTTCGTCCTAGACTAGCGCCACTCCATACCACCGTTCTGACCCCAATACCTGTTTTAAGGATGACTGCTTTATAGCACAGTTGGGGAAAGTGTTGCCTTCTGTCTTCTTTTTCCCAAGGATTGCCTTAGATATTCATGAAGGTTTATTGTTTTATGAATTTCAGGAGTGTTTTATCTATTTCTTTAAAAAGTGTCCTGGCTATCCTTATAGGGTTTTCATTAAATCTGTTAAATGAATTGCAGTATTATAATTTTAATGATATTAATGCTCCCAACCCATGAACAGAGTATGTGTTTCTATTTCCTTGTGTTCTCTGCTATTTCTTGAAGCAGTGTTTTGTAGTTTTTTTCTACTGGTTTTTCACTTCATTACTATGTTGATTCCAAGGTACTTGATTTTCTGTGGCACTATTTCGAATAGGATTGTTTTTTAATATTACCGTTACTGTCTTCTTTTTCATTTGCATACAGAAAAGTCAGTGACTAGAATATAAAGACTACCCTAAGAATGAGATAAACTACTCACATAATACCCACTTGATAGTGGATTAATATTTTAAATATAATTGTAGAATTTATAAAGAAGAAAACATATAACCATCCAAATGAAAAGAAATGAACATACATTTTCTCAAGGAAGAAATACAAATGGAAAAACAGCAAATGAAAAATTGCTTCACATCATAAATAATCAGAGAGAGGCAACTCAAAACAAAAATGAGATATCATCCCACACCAAAGAGGCTGGCACACATCACAAAGAGCAAGAACAACCAGGCCTGGCATGAACTAGGGAGAAAAAAAACTCTTATTCACAACTGTTGGGAATGTCAACTATTTCATTTTTTTTGGAAAACAATATGGATATTACTCAGAAATCTACATGTTGACCTTCCATATGATCCAGCAATACCACTCCTAGGAATATTCTGTAGGAATGCAAAAATAAACACCAAAAATCTCTCTGCATTCCTATATTCATCACAGCACTATTCACAATAGCCAGAATCTGGAAGAAACACAAGTACTTGAGAATATATTAGTAACTAAAGAGATCATGATATATCTACACAATAGAACATTCTGCATCTGTTAGGAAAAGTGAAGGCATAAAATTTGCCTATATATGAACATATGTACTATATACAAAGTATTGTGCTGAACAAAATGAGTTAGAGGAGAGTAATAAACACAATAATCCTAGTCTTTTTTGAAATATACAAAATATAATAGGATGGCAATAATAACCAGTAACAATAGATGAGATTCAGGAGGACCAGTCCAAGGTACGAAGCTTGCCACAAATAGCGTAGCAGAGAAGGGACCACTATGATAATGTTAGTTGGAAATAATTATTCTGGACAATAAATGGATGCTGAAAGAAAATATTGTGATATAACTGGTACCCCTTCATTAATTATAGTGCAAACAACAATGTCTAAATGGAAACAAAAAGGGAGATGGGGGAGGAAGAGGACGGTAGAGAGAGAGCGAGAGTGAGAGGGATTGAGAGTTGGAGTAAAAGAGAGAGTTGGAGTGAGAGAGTTGGAGAAAAAGAAAGAGAAAATAGTGAGAGTGAGAGACAGAGAAAGAGAGAGAGGTATAATGCCTGCCCAAGAGGCAACAGTGGGAAGGTTGAAACAGTGTTGGTCAAGTATATATATATACATACATATACAAACCACATTTACCAATTACAAAAGTAAAAAATAGGTTAATTCATCAAGGCTAGTAGCTATGGTTATTTTAATATCCAGTAAATTTTATCCTTTTTATGAAACTTAGAATTGTTTAGATATTTTCTTATTTGTATGCAAATGAAAATTTGATATATTTTTTACTCTTTACTTTTGAAAACATTTTAAGTATTGGTTTGGGAAAAATTAAAATTTTATAGTCTTTCTACCTAAGGACCACAATATTACATTACATTAAAAGTAATTTAGGGACAGGAGAGATAGCACAAAGGTAGGGTGTTTGCCTTGCACGTGGCCAGCTGACCATGGACATTCCTGGGTTCAATTCCTGGCATCCCATATGGTCCCTTGAGCCTGCTACGATTGATTTTTTTTTTATTTTTGGCCCACACCCATTGATGCTCAGGGGTTACTCCTGATTATGCGCTCAGAAATCACTCCTGGCTTGAGGTACCATATGGGACGCTGGGACATTGAACCGTGGTCTGTCCCGGGTCAGCAGCTTGCAAGGCAAATGGCCAACTGCTGCGCCATTGCTCCGGCCCCCAGGAGCTATTTCTGAGTGCAGTGCCAGGAGTAACCCTGAGCACCGCTGAGTGTGGCCCCCAAAGAAAAACAAAAACAATTATTAAATATAATTTAAATAATATTAAAATAATATACTATAGTTTCTCTACATATTTCGTACACTTTGTTAACTTACTTTGTTATGGTTATTTCAATGCATTACATTTTTTCCATTGTGATTACCATTGTATATGGAATGTTCTTGACTACTATAGCATTTGTTTCTAATTTTTACATATGAATGATTAAATTTTAATTATTTCTCTGATATATTCAGTGACTCAATATTGTTGTGTATACCATTGCATCATCTTTGTCCAGCACTTCCTTATTTATTATTCAATATTTTTCTTGTGAATTTGTACTGAAAGTTTGTACTGGGATCTTAAATAGATAAATAGCTAGTGTTTTGTTCTTTTAATCAAGCAGGAATTTATTCAAAAAAACTAAAGCAATTAGAACAGTAAAGAAGCCAAATCTTGCCACATTATCTGGGGTGTTGGTGACAGCCTCCAGGGAACATTGATTTAGGATGCCCTTGCTTATCTTGCCAAGATCTCCAAAACGTGACACAAGACTTTTGAACCCGCATAAGCTGACTGCTGATCACTGCTTAATTTTCTACTGCTTGCTAGTTTCCTACTTCTCTTTTATCTTTGCATTATGAACTCCTTCATATGCTAAGTACTGCCTCTTCTCTGTTAGAACTAGGGAATTATAAAACCAGTGGTATTGGCCTGCATAATCTGATGCTGGGGAGCTGAGGATATTCAAGGTATCTAATATTTGAGTACTTGAATCATTGTTCTTTTTATATAGTATACTTTATAAGCCTCACAAGTAAAGTATTTTTTATGTACAGGTAATTTTTATATTTTCATCTGAAAATTTTGTATTTGAAATTAATTGCTACTGTGAGACTGAAAAATGATATGGTGTATTTATATAACTTTACATTTTCCATATCTCCCTATGATTCAGCAGCATCAAATATGTTTATTCAAAATTCAGAAAATTTTTTCTGTTTAACACTTTAAAATTTACTTCATGTTCTGTTTCTAGAGTCCATTGTGCCTTATTTTTGTTTTAATAGATTGTTGAATTTAGTTTTAATTTTAATTTTAATTTTGTTTAATTGTTTAATTTAGCTTTAAAACATAGTAGAAGCTTTTAAAATTTTTATAATTCATTTAATTTTTAAGATCTATTGTTCATGTTCTGTTTTTTATCAATTATAAGTTAGTGTTTTCCATTCCCTTTAATCTTAAGTAGTTCTTCCAATAATCCCATATTTTTATTTCCAAAGAACAATTTCTATCAATTCTTATTATTTTTGTTCTATTGGTAATTTTCAATTGTCTACTTGATTCAGATCCCTAATTGATTCACTTTAGTTTTATGTATTCAATATAATTTTCTTCTAGAGCAAGTCCAAGAGAGATATCTAAAGATCTAGAGTACAAACCTTGCAAATATAAGGCTCTCAGTTTGCTTCATAGCAAACTGTAGTGAGTCCCCAAGAACCACCAATGTTATCTTTCATGCTTCAGGGTGGTTCCCTTCATCTATGGGCTCAAGCAATATGTCCAAGTCTGTCAGGTTGATTGGCCAAGGGACCACAGGTCAGGTGACCCTAAATCAAATAGATTCAAAAAATTTAAATCATTTATTATATTTAAACTTCAGAGCTCTCTCTGTTTTAATAATTAGTGTTTTCTGAATAAAATTTTTGAAGTCAATAACATCTTTATAGTATTCTTTCTTTTAGAATTTATATGGTCTAAATCTTTCCATCATTTTGTTTGTAATATGTGTTCCTCAGTTTGTTTTAGCTAGCATGACTCGTATAAAATTTAGGCTGGATTTATTGTTTATGAACCAATTTAAATCTTCATGTACTCAAGATATTTGATATATTTACCTTCAGTTTTATTCTTTGACATCACTTTTAAAACAATAATTTAATACAATTTTATTTTATTTTTGTTTTTTTGGGGGGAGGGGGTCATACCCGGCAGCGCTCAGGGGTTACCCCTGGCTCTACTCTCAGAAATCGCTCCTGGCAGGCTCAGGGGACCATATGGGATGCTGGGATTTGAATCACCGTTCTTCTGCATGCAAGACAAACGCCTTACCTGCATGCTATCTCTCCGGCTCCATACAATTTTATTTTAATGTTGATCAGCCTTTTGGTATGCGTATAAACGGTACTAAGGATTTTTGACTATCTGGATTTTTTTTTGGGGGGGGCACATCCAGTGATGCTCATACTCCTGGCTCTGGACTCAGAAATCGCTCCTGACTTGGGAGACCATAAGAGACACAGGGGATGCAACCACGGTATGTCCTGGGTCAGCGCGTGGACTAGGGCCCTACCGCTGCCCTACCGCTCTGGCCCCCTCTAACTTCTTTTCAATCCAGGAAGAAGAGAAAACTGATCACTCTTGTTTTAAGGTGCATATAGCACTAAGACAGGCAAGTGGCCATTGTCAAACTTTTATAAAACAAGCAATAATCCATTCATTTCTTTTACCTTTCTTTTTCTTTTTTTTCTTTCTTTTTTTTTTCTTTTTCTTTTTCTTTTTTGGGTCACACCCGGCAGCACTCAGGGGTTCCTCCTGGCTCTACACTCAGAAATCACTCCTGGCAGGCTCGGGGTACCACATGGGATGCCGAGATTCTAACCACTGTTCTTATGCATGCAAGGCAAACACTCTACCTCCATGATATCTCTCAGGCCCCTACCTTTTATTTTGATCTTACCTTTTACTAGTACAACATTCACCTTCTCATCAGAAGTTGCTGAATAAATTGTAAGTTTTATTCAATTGTATGCAATAAAATAGAGAAAATTCTGTGCTGAAGTGGAACAGTTCTACTGTATAAAAATCTCCTTGATTTGAATTTTCCTCTGTGCTCTAACAGGTCATACCTATTATCAGATGAGTAACTTTGATTTTTGGTAAGCCACAATGCTCAAGTGTGAATTAAAAAAATTAACTATTTTGGAGATTCTTAATGATGCCATTTATTTTTAACCTGCTAGGTATGAACTCATAGCTCTTGAAATTGAGATCTGAATAAGAAGATGTCAAGAGAAACTAATATATGACCCTGTAACTTTAGAATGTTTGACTTTCTCTGTGGAGGTCTTTATGAATTATTTTATTCACTTTCAATATTCATCTTTAAGTTAACCTTAAGCTTCAAAAATCAGAGGGCCTGACATCTACATTTGGTATTTCCAATGTTTTTCTCAAAGCTCCTTTAAATTTAGCATTTAAACAGGATCATCCTGCCTTAAATATGATTAATAATTCATATATTATATTACATTTGGGGCATTTTTATCAAGTTTATTATATGTATGTTTTCTATGCAGTCAGTAAATTTCTTAGCTCTTAAAACTCATGAAATGAGTTTGCAAAGCCATAACACTATTAATACATTAATATTTATGTTGCTCTATTCATGACAAACATTTTGAAATGCTCTCCTGGTAAAATAAAACTAGATAAAGCATGAAGTGCATGTGAATTTTCAAAAGTCAAAAGGTCACTTTGAAAAGAGAAATCGCATGAATCCATTTGGCTTAGGTGGTTAGCCAATTGACACCATAGAAAGCAACAAGGCTTATGGAAGCGAGAACATTTTAAACAACCTCTTCACAAACAGCTAAGTGTTATTAGGAACAAGTCAAATAAATGCACTGTTTCTTTATACCCTTTATAGCTTTATGACCACTCACACAAAAAGTTCCCATTGCTTTTAGTTTCTTTTGCATATTCTCTTCATATGACTGCATGGTGTTAGCCATAATATGGGTAAATAACATGATCAAGCACCTAGTTGTTTCTTTCAGTGATTGTGGGGTATTATTTTCTTCAGATATTACAGAAGCAAGTTATTGATATGTATTATGCTAATTCTTTTCTGTATGAGGTGGGAGATTCATAATGGAACAAATTCCCTTTTAATAATCACTTTATGATTCAGTAAGTTGCTTTTAAAATTGATGGTTCCATGGAAAGATTGAAAGTTTATATTCAGTTGAAGATGTCTCCAGCTCATCATATTGGAATAGGAACAGTGAGAAATGGAGAGAATTGGTAAGATAAGAATATGGGAATTACTTAAAGACACAGATATATGCATAAAAGACATGAAATAAAAGGACACAGTAATGTAAGAAAGCTAGAACTTCATTCTGACTTGTTGCTAAAAATATAAAAATCTAAGATGATTCTAATGATGGTGAAAAAATTTTTGTCTTATGGTTGACCCCAGAATTCTATAGGAAAAAAAATTACTCTAATAATTGGCTGCCAATCTAACTCCTAACCCCAGTCTGGGGAGATCCAGAAAAGAACAGAAAGAACAAACATACATTCTTTAAAAGAATTTTTCATTTAAGAGACCAGGGCTATAAAAGAATAAGAAATAAGAGTGATCATCACACTTCATGATTATCTGTCACGTTTCATTACAGCTGTAAAACTTAGTGACTTAATCATCTCTCTCAGACCGGAATTTCTAAATGAAAAGAATATTCATGTCACATTGTCTTTCTTGTTTTCATATATTTCATTCCTAGGATATTTTCTTTACAGTGCTGTTGCTCTCCTCCCACTCCCAACTTCAGTCCATTTCTTTACACTGAAATTTCAAAGGCTTGTTGTGCTGTGTCAGATGAAATAAAACAGGATCTGGCTTCTTCATGACTCTGCAGTCTTAGATCTCATTGCTCAGTTCTTGTTACATCTTCTGATATCAACACTGTACAGTTCCTTGACTCTACTGTGTTCTTTATCTCCTTTCTCCCATTCCCTGTGTGGTGTGTGGCTTTCCTATAATACTACTTGCCAAGCTTCTACACACCTCCATCTCAGACTTGAATAAGGTTTCAATTCTTTCAGATACTATATATTTGTACATATACATATATAATTAGCTTCCTTTGAGCTTAAGATAATGTCCCTGCTATATATATATATCTTTTCACATAATTGTATTAGTTTATATGTCTCTTGTTATTATTATAACCCTGTCAGAGCATGCAAATTTTTTAGAGACTTGATTTGATTGACTGCCAGAGCTATCTCTCAAAGTCGAATCTCAGTGATTGTTTCAATAAATCAATATTGTTACCAGCAAAAGGAGAGCTTTCTTTGGTTGGTTTGACTTCTTTTTCAGAATATTACTAGTAGTACTTAGGGTTTACTTCTAGTTCTATACTCAGAAATTACTCTTGTTATGCCCATAAGACCATATGGAGGGCTGGGAATTGAACCAGCATCAACTGCATGCAAAGAAAGCATTTTACCCTCTATGTCATCTCTCAGGAACACATTTGTTTTTGAATTGGAGCTGTTTAAAATTAACCTGTGCCATAGTCATTTCGGCTCAGGTTGATGATATTATGAAGAAGTCATGCAGTGCAGGGGATTGAACTCAGGGTCTTAACTGTAATAGATGTGTGTTGTACCTACCAATTTCCCTGACACCAGACAAATAGTTTTAATTATACATGATTGCCATACAGGACAACTTATTGCTTAGAGTTACCTATTCATATACACTTATTCTCCTCTCTAAGAATAGCTCCCTATAACTAAGAACCTTGCTCGATTTTTTATAACTGTCCATGGAAATTAAAGTGATCTCAGCTTCTGTCCTTATCACATCTATATTAGAAGCTTTAGATAACGCCAAAGGCATTTTATTTTCAAGATTAAATAGAGGAGTTAAAATAACAAATTTTTATGAATAATAAATATATGGGAAACATTTGAATTTTGTAGAAAGATCTGCTAATGCCCTAAAATTGATAAATCCAGGAGGATATTTTGCTGGGGTATCATAATACTTGCTTTATAATTTAGAAGGCAGTTAAGTTTATTACTTAGATGTTTAATCCTTTACTTACACAAGATGATAGACACATATATCTTCCATTCTAAAATGTTTGGCTCAATAAACTCAAAAAATGAAAATTACGGCAGATATTTATAATAAATGTATATGTTTACAGCACAAAATTTTAATGATTGGTATGTTTTATTCTCTAAAAGTTGGAATTATTTGTTAGTGTTAACATACTTCATGATTTGTTTAACCCTTTTAGCTCTTAGTTGAGAAACAGGAAGGATTTACATATAGCCCAAGACCTTAAGTTAGTGTTATTCCTATAGAACCTACATTATTATCTACTGCATTTAAAAAAAAACTTAAATACATCCATATTGTTAAGGGTGGTTGTTAAAAGGCCAGTGGGACCGTACCAAAAACAGAATCAATCAAAATTTCTCAGTGTGAGCTAGAGAATGTGAAGTTTTATCAAAGGATTTTAAAAAATGAACTCCTGATCTTGCAGAGACTTGTGAAATAGCAATTATTCTTCTCAGTGAAGTGAATGAAGAATGTTTTCCTTAGTTGGATGGATATTGATCTTTTGTTATTTGTTGGCAGAGGACTATGTCCCAAACTGCTCCAACAAATCAAAGAATTTTTAGGTTTAATGGAGAAAAGCTTTGCATTTTGCTGCTTGCCATCATCATGACTGGGTTCTTAATTTTTTTAATTTAATTATTAAAATCTGGACCATGTGTTTATAATAGTGTTAACATTCATGGCTTGATGTGTAGATTATCTAATTTTCCTACCAATATAGTTCCTATACCTTCCAAAACTGTCCTTCTGTTACTACTGGTTAACCTCTTTCCACCCCTTCCTCCCTCATCCCCTGCCCACATACTGCTTGATACATTTAGATACTCAATTTTGTAATCTGAGGCCAAAGTTTTGTCGTCATTTAATACTACCGTATTAGCCGGCATATAAAATGACTGGGCGTATAAAACGACCCCCTAATTTTGCAGTTAAAATATAGGTTTAGGCCTATATTTGCTGTATCAGACAGAACGTTCCTGTGCTGCAACTGTATGTACCACAGTGAGCCAATCACAACAAGCAAAGGTTCAAAGGTTATGTTGTCATAGACTTCCTCTCTGACTCTGGCCAATCTGAGCAGGCTTTTGACAGTGTAGATTTGGGTGCAGAACATTGTCTAATTTGCATGCATGAAAAGCCTGCTTGGATTGGCTGAGTTAGAGAGGTGGTTCCAGCAGCCTTGCAGTGATTGGTGCAGGATTGAGTTGGAAAATTTGTTTTGTGGCAATATTCAGACAATTTTTGTTTAGCGGCATATTGAAACATTTTTCGGGATATACTCGGCGTATAAGACCACCCTGATTTTCGGTTGACTTGTTTTGTTTCAAAAGTCATCTTATACGCCGGATACTATATATATATATATTCAAGTATTCTTTCTAGTTTTCTTTCTCTAGTTTTCTAGTTTTCTCTCTCAATAGATCACAAGTGAGTGAGATCATTTGTTACTTGCTTGTCCTTGTCCCTCTGATTTTGTTTTAATTGATATGATATCCACCAGTCACAATCACATTGCAGAATAGGGAGTCTTGAGCCTTTTGGAAAGAAATTTCCAAGAATAAAGAAGAGAAAAATGATTTCATCCTTATCAAAATTGTCTAGTTTCCTCATTTCCACCCCTAAGCATAGATATTCTACAGTTCCAGGGAGCTTTGCATTTCCTGTTGTGTTAGTGTAGGATGGTGATGCCAAACTTGGCACACTCTTTCTTGGAGACTCTTGTTCACTCTGCCCTGTGGACTTGTCCTCTTTGATCCTAGGTATTTCACTTTGTATTTGATAGTTAAATAAATTTGCTTTTGTATTCTGGTGCTGACTCCTCACACAGATGCCTAGAAATCCAACCAGTGACCCTTGACATCTCTCTTAGGCTACCCGGAGCTCAAAACCTTATACTTAAAATTGATGCAGAGAAACCCTATGTACTGGTAATAAGCTCGGTACATACATTTTAGTTGCCTTAAAAGTTTCCAAGACTAAAGTTGAAGTCGTGTTTTTTTTTTCTTTTGGAATATGGGGTTCTCCTTGGTCTTGTTCACAGTGCTCTTCTGAAGACCAAAGCATTACCTTGCAAGATAGGTGGTTCTCCTCGGGGAGTTCCTTTGGAAAAAGTGCTTTTGGTGCTATATTTAACCCTGTAGTGCCTCTCTACTTCCATAAAAGAACTCTTCTAATAAAAGTATGAAAAGCTAATGAATGAAGAATTAGATTGGTCACTTACTCCTGTTCCTCAGACATGCAGTTGGCAAATTATTTTGAATATTGGCCTTAAATTTGATAGAAGCACAGTATCTACAACCAGAGAGATTGTATTGTGGCAGAGAGCATTCAAGAAGTTAAATTCAATTATTGGCACTGTCTTTCCTGTTTAGGAGCTAAATTCTGTATGGAATGGGTCTGGATTCCCAAGTCCTTAGTTTCTCTAGGGATGCCGCCATTAAAAGAGCAAGATATAAAATACGTATTAAATTTTTGGTTAAGTAAGGACTGTTGTGGGGTGAAGGTATTGGATACTTTGGTGATAGTGATGATTCAGTATATAACCTGTACAATATATAATCTTGACCATCAAAAAGAATTGAATTAATCAAAGTTATTAAAATGACTATTCTACCTAAGCTATTATATAGATTTAATGTAATCTCATCCAAATTCGATGATATTCTAAAAATGTCATTTCTTAGAAAACTAAAATATAAAGTTTTTGTGGAATCATAAAAGACGGTGTCAAATCTACAAAACATCCAAGGTTGTATATAACATCACCTGGAGGCATTCCTCTACCAGGGAAGACCCTACAGCTGCTCTGACATCGATCTACTCAAAAGAGACACCCCTTAACACTGAGAAGACAACAAGAACAATGACCTGCTTACTGGACAGGGCTTGCTGTATTGCCCGTTAATGGTGAGGTTTGTCTATAACATCACCTGGAAGCAATCCTCTACCAAGGAAGACCCTACCACTGCTCAGGCATGGTCCTGCTCAAAAGAGACTTCCCTAAACACTGAGAAGACTTAACAACAACGACCTGCTTACAGGACAGGGCTTCCTGCATTGCCCTTTCATGGTGAGGTGAAACGAGAAGGCACTCCACATCATGACTTCAATGTAGGACAAGCAGATTCCAGAATCTTTAATACAGAAACATGAGACCAACAACAGAGACTGTGTGATAAGTGTGTTTGCGCTACGGACAATGTCTTGGATCGAACGATAACTTGCCTGAGGCCTAGAGCTGGTCTTATGCCAGGAAACTTCGGGGGTAGGATCTCTTTGTATTTAGGCCAAAGTTATTTCTTTCCATGCCCCTCATATTTTGGTGGGCCTATGCAAACAACAATTGCCATTCTAACACCGTTTTTACTGTGCTCCTTTGACTCTAATTCTTAAAACGCACCCACTTAAAATTTGAGGTTAACTTAAGCTAATATGCATGTACATGGAAATGTAAAAAATACTATGCCTCTAAGGTTTAAGGAGTTACGTAAGTTTTATGGCTTTAGATTGCCTGTGTGCTGTAAAGAAATATTATAATGTGTTACAATCTGGGGACTTGAGGGACAAAGTAATTGTACATGGATTCTGTTTTATTTATCTTAACGTTCTTTGGCTGAAAGTTCAAAGTTAAGATATAAGCAAGGGGACTTCTTCTGAGATTTATGTTATGGGTGATTGTCCTTCCACTGTAACTTTACCTTGTCCTCTTTCTTTGCATCTTTTGTTCTCATAATTCAAAATAAAAAAAAATTAAAAAAAAGAAAAAAAAAGAAAAAAAAGACCGTGTCAAGACAAAGTGCTGAAAAAATAAGAAATATAGTGTCATATCATTACCCAACTTGGAACTATATTATAAAGCTATAATTAATACAAATTTCTGGTACTAGAATAAAAATAAACTCTCTGATCAACAGGTCAGAATCTAATCCCCAATGAGAAAACCCTATATATAAGGACTGTTAGGTTTTTGTTTTGTTTGATTTTATTTTGTTTGGGGGGCCACACTGGTGACACTCAGGGGTTATTCCTGCCTATGCCCTCAGAAATCGCTCCTGTCTTGAAGGACCATATGTTATGCCAGGGATTGAATCCAGGTCCGTCCTGGATCAGCTGTGTACATGGCAAATGGCCTACCACTATGCTATTGCTCTGGCTCCAAGAACTGTTAGTTTTTAATAGAGAAACAGAGAAGTGAAATGAAATGTAGTAAATGCTGCTGGGAAAACTGTATCTGGATAACTATATGTAAGAAATTAAAGCTTGATTTATATATCACACCTTTCTCAAAATTCAACTCAAAGTGATAAAAGACATGGACATCCAAACTAAAAAACAATTTACTAAATAGGAAAAATATTTTCATTTTACACTTCAGATGAAAGATTGATATCCAGGACATATAACAAAGGTAAAAAGTCCAAAAATATATATCAAAAAATAAAGAAAGAAGTGGACAAAGTTACTTCTGAGAGGAGGACAAGATCTCCAGTAGAGACATAAAATAGTACTCAGCATTACTTAGGATTTAAAAATCAAATAAAAAATCAAATAAAGACAACAATGAGATATTATCTCACACCAGTGAAATTGGCACATATCAAAAATAGTCGGAATAAATTGTGCTATTAAGGATTGGTAAAAAATAGACTCCCATCTACTTCTGGTTGCCTAGTTCAAACATTATAAAATATGGTATGGAGAGTTCTCAGCAAACTTAGAATTGTGCTTCTATATGACTCAGACATTTCACTTTTTGGTATCTACCCCCAGGAATTAAAAATATTGACTCAAAAGAACATGTGCACACCATTATTTATTGCTGCACTTAATATAATAGTCAAGTAATTGAATCAACCTAAAATAGGACTAATAAATGAGTGGGTTTTAAAGTGTAAAATCACCCCATGTGCTGTATCTCCAACCCAGGTGAATGAGTCTGAATCAGGGTCTCAGATAAAATAATCCAAACCAGGCTGACAGTCTTCTTCCTACTATGGAGAGACTTTTATTGAGTATAGAGACCACACCTGGGTGAGGCAGTAAACCCATCCATCTTTACAAATAAGACAATCTCTGTTTTGGGGTAAATCCAAGTTGAAAACAAACAAAGAAACTAGGGATGATCTTTGTTTTGAGTAAAATAAGGTGTAACTCAACAATAAAGGTGGTATATATACAATGGAAATTATGCAATACTTACAACGTGTTTGAAACTGGAAGATATGTTATAAGAAGCAAGCCAGAAAAAAGAAAGACAAAGAAAGACAAACACAGGATGGCTTTACACACATACACATACATGTATATAAATATATAAAATAACTGGATGAACCAATTATTGTAGAAAAGGGAGGATAACTAGATCACCGTTGACCACAGTGCCTAGGTAGAAGAAGACAGCAAAATAAGAAAATCAAAGTGAGTAGAAAGTGAGAAACAGAAGTAATGGGGGCACAGGGGTAGAATCTTTGATTATATTAGTTATGTAGGCGAGTGGTATACTTATAAATCTAAAGCCCAGGCTTAGCAACACTTAAAGCATGAGATCTAAGCTGCAAACACTGAAATTTGAAATGTGTCTGTCAAAGTGTCAGGTAGGGATTTGGGCAAAGAAAGCAGGATAGGGGATGACGGAGCATGGAAATACTGGTGATGGGAGATGATAGCGGTGGTAAGATTGGTGTTAACTATTATATGCCTAAAACTAATAAAATTTTAGAACAGTTCTTTAAATACAAAATTTTAAAATTTAAATGTTTCACTGAATACAAACCCACCAATGTTGATACTATTGTAAAAATTAAGAAGTATGCTAAAAATCAAGTTTTAAGAATAAAATAGTTAATGGAGAAGAGTTATCTTTTTGTTCGTGTAAAATTTCCCTTAAATTACAAAAAAAATCACCACACTTTCTTACAGGAATACTAATTTTATCCAGTGCTTTTTGGCTTGCCATCCACATCTATTGAAGACTCTCATCAGAACCCAGCCTCTGAGTCCTGTCACATGTCTGTAGATTTAGTGGCTGACTCAACTCATAACAAACATCTTTCTTACCAGGAACTGGGTGAGAGATTCTTCTTGTTTCTCTGAATAATGGGTGCAGTCTTATATCAAGAATCTAGTGAATGATATAAATTTTTCCTATTTTCCTTTCCTGGCTGATCTAAAGGGAGGGATGAATTTTAGACTTTTTCCTCTCTGTAGAGGAAGTTAGGTCCTAAATTTGAACTTTCTTTTTCGTACCACCATGATTCCTGATCTTAATTTTTTTTTTTATCTCCACTTTCTTCTTCCTCGGAAAGGGATTTTATTTTTCTCCTCCATGACTGTTTCTTATTATGTAGCTTAAATTTATTTCAAGACAAGGCATTTGGTTTGTTGACTTGTTTTCAGATAAGGAGTAGTCTAATTGCTAACTTGAAAAAGTGTTGGGTTCCCGACTGTGAGAAACTGTGAGTGCTGCCTGTGTGTGTTTGTCTACTGTCCTGTCTCCTGAACCTCTTGGAAGTGGGCAGAAAAGGGCCCAGAAAATTAGCTCTCCCAGAGGCTCATTCACGGGCCAGAACTCCAAGGAACTGCTTCCAAACGTGAAAACCGGCTATAAACAGTACTTCGCAGAAGACAGGTCCCTTTTTTGTGATGTCAGGCTGGGAAAATCTACACCTGCCCAGTGGTTCCCGACTGCGAGAAATTGTGAGTGCTTCCTGTGTGTGTTTGTATACTTTCCTGTCTCCTGAAACTCTTGGGAGTGGGGGCTAAAAAGAGCCCAGAAAATTCACTCTCCCAGAGGCTCATTCACAGGTCGTAACACCATGGAACTGCTTCCAAATGTGAAAACCAGCTAAAAGCAGTACTTCAAAAAGGCATGTCCCCTATTTGTGACATCAGGCTGGGAAAATCTACACCTGCCCAGTGGTTCTGACTGTGAGAAACTGTGAGTACTGCCTGTGTGTGTTTGTATACTGTCCTGTCTCCTGAACTTCTTGGGAGTGGGCTGAAAAGGGCCCAGAAAATTTGCTCTCCCAGAGGCCCCACAGCATGGCTGCTCTGCTTCACTACGCAGCCATGCATTTTTTTTAAGGAAAGAATGCCACTGCAACAAGAAGAAAAAATGACACTAGAAACTATGCTGGATCACGGAAGACCAGCATTTCTCTCTAGACTGTCTTTTCTGCTGCATTTTCAGGCCTAAGATTTGATCCTGTGTGAGACTTCATCCATAGAGGGCTCCCTTTCTTGGAGGCGAGTCAACCCAACCAGAAAGGGTGAAGCCAGAGGAGCGTGGTCAAGTACATCATTTAGCCAACACGTAGAAAAACCCACAATACAATTGAGACAATGGGGAAACAATGCAGACCAGCATCAGACATAGAGAATAAAGATGACAATTCTGATGACCAGAAAATGGCCAACCAACTTATCAATCTCTCAGATAAGGACTTTAGACAAAACATATGGAAGATGCTCAAAGAACTCAAAGAAACCATGGATCAAGTTGAACAGAACACTAATAAGAACCAAGAAAATATGAAAACAGAAATGAGAAAACTCCAAACTGAAATAGCAGGTCAAATAACAGGCCTGAAAAATTTAGTAAATGAATTGAATGTCAAAAAGAATAAGCTCTCCAATAGGGTAACAGACTGAGAACAGAATTAGTGCTGTGGAAGATGAGATAAATAACAACTCCATACAGTGGGAGAGATTGGGAAAAAAACTTAAAGCAAATGAACAGACAATGGAAAAATTATTCAAAGAATGGGAACAGATGAAAATAGAAGTCTATGATAAGCTCAACAGAAACAACTTAAGATCGTTGGAGTCCCAGAGACCCAGAAAGAAAATTTTCAGGAAGAATCAATGGTCAGGAACATCATTAAAGAGAAACTTCCAGAGCTAAAGAATATATGCAATCAAATTCTGCATGCCCGAAGAGTACCAACCAAAAAACCCCAGAAAAAATACCCCAAAACACATCCTAGTCACATTGACGAATCCCACAGATAAAGACAGAATTCTGAAAGCAGCAAGATCAAAAAGGGAAATTACATTCAAGGGAACATCCTTGAGATTTACAGATCTGTCACCAGAAACACTCAAGGCCAGAAAGCAGTGGTGGGACATAGTGACAAAAATCAATGAAATGAATGCTTGCCTAGAATACTGCACCCAGCAAAACTCACTTTCAGTATTGACAGAAAAATACATGGTTTTACAGACAAACAACAGATCAGAAACTTTACAGACTCAAAACCAGTATTAAGAGAAAAATTGAAAAACCTACTTTAAGACAAGACTGACCAAAAGACACACCAAGTTTCTATATAAAGATGGCATTAAATCCCAGGACAATTCTTTCTCTCAATGTCAATGGACTAAATGCACCAGTTAAGAGACACAGAGTGGCTAAATGGATCAAAAAACTCAATCCAACCTTCTGCTGCCTACAACAAACGCACCTGAATAGTCAGAACAAACATAGACTCAAAATAAAAGGCTGCAAGAAAAGTATCCAAGCAACAACATCCATAAAAAAGCTGGAGTGGCCATACTAATATCAGATGATGCAAACTTTATACTCAGAAAAGTTGTAAGGGACAAAGATGGACATTTTGTATTAATCAAGGGATATGTATAGCAGGAAGAAATAACTCTCCTAAACATATATTCACCGAATGAGGGGCCAGCAAAATATTTAATACAATTGTTGACAAATCTGAAAAATAATATCAATAACTACACAATAATTGTGGGGGACCTCAACATGGCTTTGTCAACACTGGATAGGTCAACCAGACTGAAACCCAACTAGACCTGAGAAGGGAAATGAAAGAAAGAGGCCTAATAGAATATATAGGACACTCCATCCCCAGAAACCTGGATACACAATTTTCTCTAGTGTACATGGGACATTCTCCAGGATAGATTACATGCTGGCACATAAAACATACCTCCATAATAGCAAGAGGATAGAAATTTTTCAGATTACCGATATTGCAGAGATTCAAACGGTAATCAGAAACTACTTTGAGAAACTCTATGCCACTAAAAATGAGAACCTGGAAGAAATGGATAAATTATTGGACTCTTATAACCTCCCACGGTTGAATAAAGAGGATGTAGCATACCTAAACAACCCCATCACTGTTGATGAAATTGAAATGTTCATCAAATGTCTGCCCAAAAACAAAAGCCCAGGCCTAGATGGATTCACTAATGAATTCTTTCAAACTTTCCAAGAGGAAGTACTACCAATACTGGCAAGACTCTTTAATGAAATCGAAAAAATGGGAACACTTCCAAATAGCTTTTATAAAGCCAACATCACCTTGAAACCTAAATCTGACAGAGATGCTAGGAAAAAAGAAAATTACAGACCAGCATCGCTGATTAATTCAGATGCAAAGATCCTCAACAAAATCCTGGCAAATAGGATTCAATGCCTCATTAAGATCATCCACTACTATCATGGAGGTTTCATCCCAGGAATGCAAGAATTGTTAAACATCCATAAATCTATCAACATAATACACAACATCAACAACAAGAAAATAAAGATCACATGATCATATCAATAGATGGAGAGAAAGCATTTGATAAGGTCCAACACCCATTCTTGATCAAAACTCTCAGCAAGATGTGAATGGAAGGAACCTTTCTCAATATAGTTAAGGCCATCTACCACAAGCCAGTAGCAAATATTGTTTTCAATGGAGAAAATCTAAAAGCCTTCCCTCTAAATTCTGGCACAAGGCAAGGCTGTCCTCTCTCACCACTCCTATTCAACATACCACTGGAATTCCTTGCTATAGCAATCAGGTAAGAAAAAGATGTCAAGGGAATCCAGGTAGGAAAGGAAGAAGTCAAGCTCTCACTGTTTGCAGATGATATGATACTCTACTTATAAAACCCTAAAGACTCTACCAAAATGATTCTAGAAACAATAGACTCATATAGCAAGGTGGCAGTCTACAAAATTAACACACAAAAATCAATGGCCCTTCTATACACCAATTATAATAGGGAAGAAATTGACATTAAGAATCCCATTCACATTAGTGCCAAACAAACTCAAATATCTTGGAGTTAACTTGACTAAAGATGTGAAGGACCTAAACAAAGAAAACTATAAAACTCTGCTCCAAGAAATAAGAGAGGACACACAGAATTGGAAACACATACCCTGATCATGGATTGGCAGGTTTAGCATCATTAAAATGGGAATACTCCCCAACCATTGTACAGATTTAATGCGATCTCTCTAAAGATACCTATAACATTCTTCAAAGAAGTTGATCAGGCAATTTTGAAATTAATTTGGAACAATAAACACCCTTAAATAGCCAAAGCAATTATTTGGAAAAAGAATATGGGAGGCATTACTTTCCCCAACTTTAAACTGCATTACAAAGCAATAGTTATTAAAACAGCTTGGTATTGGAATAAAGACAGACCCTCATATCAGTGGAATAGACTTGAGTACTCAGAGAATGATCCCCAGACATACAGTCATCTAATTTTTGATAAAGAAGCAAGAAGTCCTAAATGGAGCCAAGAAATCGTCTTCAACAAGTGGTGTTGGCACAACAGGCTAGCCACTTGCAAAAAAGTGAACTTAGACTCCTAGTTAACATCATGTACTAAGGTAAAATCCAAATGGATTAAAGACCTTGATATCAGATCTGAAATCATAAGGTATATAGAACAACACATAGGTATAACACTCCATGACATTGAGACTAAAGGCATCTTCAAGGAGGAACCTGCACTCTCCAAGCTAGCACCTCGAAGGAAATAGTGTCCAGGATACAAGAGCCCCCCACTGAGTGGGAGAAACTATTCACCCAATACCAATCAGATAAGAGGCTAATCTCCAAAATATACAGGGAACTGACAGAACTCTACAAGAAAAAACATCTAATCCCATCAAAAATGGGGAGAATAAATAGACAGACAGTTTGATAAAGAAGACATACAAATGGCCAAAAGGCACATGAAAAAAATGCTCCACATCACTAATCATCAGGGAGATGCAAAATCAAAACAACTATGAGGTACCACCTCACACCACAGAGATTGGCACACATCACAGAAAATGAGAACAAGCAGTGTTGGCTGGGATGTGGTGAGACAGGAACTCTTATCCACTGCTGGTGGAAATGCTGACTAGTTCAACCTTTCTGGAGAGCAATATGGAGTTTCCTCCAAAAACTGGAAATTGAGCTTCCATATGACCCAGCTATACAACTCCTAGGAATATACCCTAGGAACACAAAAATACAATACAAAACCCCCTTCCTTACACCTATATTTATTGCAGCACTATTTACCACAGCAAGACTCTGGAAACAACCAAGATGCCCTTCAAATATGAATGGTTAAAGAAACTGTGGTACATATACACAATGGAATATTATGCAGCCATCAGGAGAGATGATGTCATGATATTTTCCTATACATGGATGTACATTGAATCTATTATGCTGAGTGAAATAAGTCAGAGAAAGAGAAAGATGGAGAATAGTCTCACTTATCTATGGGTTTTAAGAAAATGAAAGACATTTCTCAACAATTTTCAGAGACAAAAGATAGGAGGGCTGGACATTACAGCCGACCTCATGAATCTCACCACAAAGAGTGTTGCCTTCAGTTAGAGAAATAACCACATTGTGAACTATCCTAACAATGAGAATATATGAGGGAAGTGGAAAGCCTGTCTAGTGTACAGGTAGGAGTGGGGGGGGCGGAGGGATATTTGGGTCATTGGTGATGGAAATGTTGCACTGGTGATGGGGGGTGTCATCTGATATGACTGAAACCCAACCACAATCATGTTTGTAACCAAGGTGTTTAATTAAAAATATTAATTAAAAAAAGAAAAAGTGTTGATGGGGCCAGAGAGGTAGCATAGTGGTAAGGTATTTGCCTTGCATCCAGCCAACCCAGGAGGGACCTGGTTCGATTCCCAGCATCCCGTATGGTCCCCCAGCCTTCCAGGAGTGATTCTGAATGCAGATCCAAGAGTGACCCCTGAGCACCACTGGGTGTGGCCCTAAAACAAATCAATAAATAAAATTTAAAAAAAAGTGTTGACCTATAACAATAAAGAATCCAAATTATGTTAGTTGAGATAATAAAATAGTGTCGGTTGGAAAATGAGGTAGAAGAATTTTGGAAATTTTGTTAAAATTATGTAATATATATTGAAGAGAAAGTACAGAGTGTATCCCTTGCACTATTATTTCTTAAGTACCACATGGTGTGACCTAAAAGCAACAACAAAAATAAAATGAAGTGTATACATTTGTCTGTATTAGATAATGTATGCCTCAAACAGCGGGTTCTAGGAAGTGCTTGAGGCTACACCCAACATTATTCAAAGATTATTCTGGGCTCTAATCATTCCTGCTGCTATCATTCCTGGGAAAACATTTGTAGTTTCAGGTATAAAGCTGTGCAAGGCAAGCATCAGACATGCTCTACTATATTTTCAGAACTACAATATTGTTTAATCTTAAAAAAGAAAGAATAAAATAATTAAATAAAAAGTGAGTTTGGCAGTTTATGAAAAATATGATATTAAACGTTGTCTGAATTATTCAATCAGGTCTGTGCTCTGCATAAAAATATAATTTTATTTTTTTTTCTTTAAAATGTCCCCTATTCCTTTTCTTTTGTTGCTAACATGACTGGGGAACCAAGCAGATTCAGTGGTGCCTAAGTTTTCTAGCTATAGGCCTGTTGAGGGTGATTGTAGAGCTCAGATTTCTACACACTAGGGTCACATTTCCTGACTGAGGGACTTATCTTTCAATTGGGTACTTATTCCCAATTTTAGTAGCAAGTGCTCATGGTTCCAAGGATTACAAATAGAGAGGTTGCTAGGGTCCAGTAGTCTCTTTGCCAGAATGCAGCTTATACCTGTGCAGGCACCAAAGAATTAAGCTCCTAACCTCATACTTACATGATAATTTTTCTATAAATATATTTATTTTCATGAAAACACAATGCTTTTGTAACTCATGTAATGCGAAAGAATAAATTTTTCTTTTGTTCTTCCTATTTATAATTCTATACCCTTGTGTGGACAGTTACTGTGGGTTTTATATGCTTAGAAATATTTTATGTATATATGGTTATCCATTTACATATTGTTGTATACACATGTGTGCCTATGCTGATATTTCATTCATAAGGACAAATATGGTACAAATTAGAGCTTATAAATATACATGCTATGAAAAATAGGTATGAATTTTTCTCTCATCACAAGATAAATAAAACAGCATAAGGTTATCTGTGGTTCCTACAGTGGATCCATAGGCATCAAGAACGCAATCCTAAGTTCTTCACTCTGGAATGCCTCAAGAGAGTCTTGTTTTCATGAACAAAGATGTTCCAACCTGGTTCCATGCATTTCCATACATCCATATTCCAAAACATAATCGATTTGAGAAGGTATTTGGAATAGAAGCCACAGATGAATCTGTGGTTGGCTTTGACTACTATGCCAAAAGGTAAGAAGTCTCATAGGGAATAAAGTCAGTAATATGACTAAGATCAAAGCTTTCAATTCTACATGTATTGAAGATGATTATTTTCCCTAATAAATGGGGTCATGTTTTCTATACTTTTGTAATATCATCTGTTTCTGTCTTAATCACAAACATCCTTGAATGAAGAGAAAGTCTCAATTTATTGTGACTCAAATTAGCTCTCGTGAGCTTTGCTGTGTTTAACAAGGATAGTTTTAATTCTGATGGCTTATCATATCAATACCTGATAGAATGAATATTTTAAGGTCTCACTAATTAAACATTAAGCATTATTCAGTGTAAGAATCTATCTTCATAAGATGACCTGCTACAATCATTATTTATTGCAGTTTGAGTCACTTTAGACTTACAGAGATAGAAAATAGAGAAGCATCCAGTCAAATGGGTTTAATAAGAATTGCTCAGTGTGAAAGTCACTACTGATCAGTGAAAGAAATATAACTGAAGAGAAATCACAGTTATGACATTATAACTCAGTGTATTTGTTTTTTACTCTGTGTAGAATTTGTTCTCTCCTCCTACCTCTTTTGTACAGTGACCAAATCCTGTGTCTACTAGATACTAAAATCAGAGAAAGAAGTTAACGATTTTATATTTTTAAAATTATAATTACTCTATTGAAGCACCATGGATCCAAAATTGCTCAGGATTGAGTTTCAGTCATAGAATGTATACCAGCTTTCATCACTGCACATTTCCTAGTAGTAATGTCAATATTTTCTCCCTTCGACAAGTCATTTGCTTTTTCCTGTATAGTATGAGTGGAAAAAAGAGGCCTGTAGAGGTAATTAAGGGCAAAGCTTTGACAGAGTGTTGCTAGCAATTCCAGGTTGGTAATACAAATAAATACAGAGAGATCTATGCTTGATTGTTAAATGCACAATAAAGTAATTATTTTGATAATTTAGGTAAAGAACTATATTTATATCTAAAGTTAAAATGAATGAGTCTAATAGGGTTTAAGAACTTGATTATCTAAATATTCACATTTTTTAACTTTGAGTTTACTGGTGTCAATAGCTACGAAGCACTAGCTATTAAAGTTTTACAGTTATAAATTAAGATATTTTATGCTCACAAAGTGAACTGATTGATAGCTTAGAATTTAGGAGAATGTTTATTATAATCAATACAAACTACTGGATTTAAAGCAGTATTATCCTCTCAACACAGGGATATTTTTTGTTTCTTTTCTTTTTTTTGGGGGGTGGGGCCCACACACTTTGATGCTCAGGGGTTACTTCTGGCTCTGCACTCAGAAATCGCATCTGGCTTGAGGGACCATATGGGATCGAACCACGGTCCATCCTAGGTTAGCCATGTGCAAGGCAAACGACTTACTACTGTTCCACCACTCTGCCCACCCCTTTTCTGTTTCTTGTTGTTATATAATGATTGTTTTAGTTGCTGGAACCTCTACTAATCACCTAAGTAACTGCCTTGAATATATTTACTTCATACCAGTGAATTTTGATGTGAAGTTTAAGATATGGACCCCAGAATTCCTTCTACTATTTGAGACTCTAACCTCATAAATCTATATGAAAAAACAACCATTGTTACTTGTTACCTGTTACTTGTGTATCTTTTGACAGCAGTGACAGCTTACAGACAGATGTCTACAGAGAGAGAGAGAGAGAGAGAGAGAGAGAGAGAGAGAGAGAGAGAGAAATAGAGAGAGAAAAGAGAGAGAGAAGAGAGAGAGAAAGAGAGAGTAAACAGGGACTATATTTCCCTTCCATGCAGATAACCCAGATTTGATTTCTGGCATCATGTATTGTCCTGTGAGCACAATGAGTAAGCTCTGAGCACAATTTGTGTGACTCCCAAAATAAGGTGTGCTAGGGAAAGAGTACGCAGGAATCATCTTCCTTACTGCTATTAAACTTTCTCTCAACTCAACTCCCAATATACGTATTCATTTAACTAGCACTTCTAAAAATAAATTTAGTACTGAATATAATCACTCTGGACCTTATTGTTGATGCAACAAAGGAATCAATGTCATGTCCAGAGGAGTTCCGATGTATGGAAGTTGAAAACCGTGTGATATTTTCTCACAGTTTAAACCCCCTTTTCACCATCCATTGGGATTTTGTGGTTGCATTTCATGTTTGGATTAGTAGTCTGTACTATGAACAAAAGTAACTGAGAAGTATCTTTATAGCCATTTCTCCCATATCCTTGGTTCTCTTCATCAGTATGCCTGTTTATTGTTACCTTACTAATATGAGATCTCACACTTGTACATTTGCAGAAAGCCAGCTGAGTACCTTAGATTATTTTTTCTTGATACTCCTGATGATTGTAGTGTTCCTCCTCCCACTCCCTTCTGAACTATCTAGATAGATGTTCCAGCCTGATAATTCAAATTCTATTTTACCTTCAAGATACAGTTTATGTCGCACTTGATCTCACGATTACTTTTTCAGGATGCCCATCCCTCCTGGGAAGGTTCTCTTTCCATAAATTCTATATTTGTACTCAGGAGAGAAGCAACAACTAACAATCTCTCCTGTGATAAAATAATCATCTGCCTGTACCTTGATTTGACCTTCTTTGCTCATTCATAAGTGCTTGTATGCCCTTATCCATTCAAGCTGACCTGAAGGATTCAAGTATACACAGTACCAGGAAAAATAAATTGCTTTTCTTTAAACTAACTTAATCAACCATATAATTGATAGGAAAAAAATTGATGGGATATTTATGAGGAGCTGAAGTAGAAAACCTGTTATAGGCTGGTTGTTTATTTTGTGTTGATGAGAAAAGAGTTGCCATGGATAGATCCCATTCTTCTCTATGTCATGCTTCCTTAAATACAAAGTCTTTCCCATCTCTTTGGAACTTATTTATAAATAAAAGACAAAGAAGATATTTAAAGGTCCCAAGACTTTTTATTCTATACTCATATCCCTCTAATGCATCTAGACTTTTATTTTTATCAAAAGAAAATTACATGCAAACAATATTGGTGCAGCATATTAAACAACCAGTGGCCTTTAACACCAGGAGGTAGTTAGTGCACAGTGAACATTCTAGCAAGAAAGTAAGTTATGAATGCATAAAGTATATCTTCATATTAGCATTGAAATGTTTTACAAAACATTGGTTGAATGTAGATTCTGCAACTTAACACTACTCATATATCATTTAGCTGAGAATATAATGACATAAGTGCAGGAACATTGAAGAATTTGACGCCATTTTGCCTTATCCAATAGGTATATTGGATATGCCCTATAATATAAGGAATATTCTAGAAGAAAGATGGCTGACTATTGGAAACAAGTGATATTATCATCTACAGTATTTAAAATCACTTCTGAGTACCAGATGAAGAAACCTATCTGGAAAATTGGTCTTTTTGGACTGCCAAATTTCCACCCTGAGTGCTTTTCCCATCAAACATTTAGTGAAAGAAAACCGCTTTGAAGGTTGAAGTGGGAGCAGATTTTTTTTCCATAACAAACCAAGGGAGAGTAATGTAACTGGTGTTTTTTCCCTTTTTCCTTTCTTCTTCTTCTTCTTCTTCTTCTTCTTTTCTTCTTCTTCTTCTTCTTCTTTTCTTCTTCTTCTTCTTCTCTTTCTTCATTTTATCTCTTTATTCTTTTCCTTCTTTTGCACTCTTGTGGTTATTATTTGATGATTTTTTAAAAAATTCTTCTAAAATTTTGGGTTTCCAAAGTACCTGGAGCCCTAATTTTTTTCAGTTAATGTGCTTGAAAGTGCCTTTACACTTTTTTTTTTGAAAACTAGATGAATGTGATGAGACACACTATTTTAGGATGCTAATAAAAATGAGTTTAGGCATTGGACATGTGAAAACTAACAGGTACAAGATGGTTTGTTTTGTGCTAATCACCATTCTTGAAATAATTTTCATGTGACTCTCATAACATTAACCTCAACTTTTCTTCCATAGATCTGAAAAATGTAAAACAATTTTTAGTGTCTATGTGAACAAACCAATTGTTTTTTTCCCTGCTATTTCCAGAGGGCAGTCAAACAAAAGGAGGTTATGTGTCTGAAACATTGGTAAAAACAAAAATTTTGATAAAAGCAATGTTTCTGGGTGTCAGAGTATAGCAGAATGGGAATGATGCAGGTCTCCTGGCTGGAAGGGAGATGATTCTTGGTAAAATAAAAGTAAGCAGGTGGTGAGAAGGGAACTTTGCTGATGTGCTCAATGATGCCTCTATCTCTGTTCTCCTTGTGCTTAACATGTATTCCCTGGTTTTCACTGTGCAAAAACTGCTATCCCTAAAGGCATTGAAAAGAGAAAAAGAAAGAAAAAAGAAAGGAAGGAGGAAGGAAGGAAGGAAGGAAGGAAGGAGGAAGGAAGGAAAGAAAGAAGGAAGGAGGAAGGACGGAAGGAAGAAGAAAGAAAGAAAGAAAGAAAGAAGAAAGAAAGAGAGAGGAAAGAAAGAAAGAAAGAAAGAAGAAGAGAAAGAAAGAAAGAAGAAAGAAAGAAAGAAAGAAAGAAAAGAAGAAAGAAAGAAAGAAAGAAAGAAAGAAAAAGAAGAGAAAGAAATGAAGGAAGGAAAGAAGGAAGGAGGAAGGACAGAAGGAAGGAAGAAGAAAGAAATGAAAAAAGGAAGGAAGGAAGGAAGGAAGGAAGGAAGAAGGATGGAAGGATGCAAGGAAGTAAGGAAGAAGAAAGAAAGAAAGAAGAAAGGAAGAAAGAAAGAAGGAAAGAGAGAGAGAAAGAAAGAAAGAAAGAAAGAAAGAAAGAAAGAAAGAAAGAAAGAAGAAAGAAAGAAAGAAAGAAAAAAGAAAGGAATGAAGGAAGGAAAGAAGGAAGGAGGAAGGACAGAAGGAAGGAAGAAGAAAGAAATGAAAAAAGAAAGAAAGGAAGGAAGAAAGATGGAAGGACGCAAGGAAGGAAGGAAGAAGAAAGAAAGAAAGAAAGAAAGAAAAAAAAAAAAAAGAAAGAAAGAAAGAAAGAAAGAAGAAAGGAAGGAAGAAGGAAAGAAAGAAAGAAGGAAAGAGAGAGAAAGAAAGAAACAAAAGAAAGAAAGAAAGAAAGAAGAGAAGAAGAAGAAAGAAAGAAAGAAGAAAAAAGAAAGAAAGAAAGAAAGAAAGAAGAAAGAAGAAAGAAAGAAAGAAAGAAAAGAAAGAAAGAAAGAAAGAAAGAAAGAAAGAAAGAAAGAAAGAAGAGAAAGAAAGAAAGAAAGAAAGAAAGAAAGAAAGAAAAAAGAAAGAAAGAAAGAAAGAAAGAAAGAAATAAAGAAAGAAAGAAAGAAAGAAAGAAAGAAAAGAAAGAAAGAAAAAGAAAGAAAGAAAGAAAGAAAGAAAAAAAGGAAGAAAGAAAGAAGAAGAAGGAAAGAAGGAAGGAAAGAAGAAGAAGAAGTAAAAAAGAGGGTCCATCTCTGCTTGTTTACTCTATTTGGATTTAGAGTTTCTTCTTTTCTAAATTAAAGTGCACAATTCTTCAAGTCTTGTGCATCTGAAATTAGCTTCCTTCTTGAGAAATGGTTTTTTGAAGTTGAGCTCAAGTACAAAGAAAAGACAGTTTGCAAAAACACACTGCATTAGAGTGGTAGTTCTCTGCATCATTTTATGTTCCTATAGCAACCCCTCCAATTTTACCTACCCCTTATTGACCAGGACATATTTTTCGTGATGGCTTAAAGCAGAATAAAAAAGAAAAACAAATAAATAAAAAAGAATGGGGGTAGGGCAAAGGGAATTAAAAACCATAGTCTTTGTTCTTTTCTCAAAAATAAATATTTTGCATGTTTATTGGTGATGGATGTTACCATCTGAAATTAAGTGTCCTTGGAGAAATTTTTCCTCTTGTATACCTGTCCCTATGTTTCAAGATCCAGTATTTTCCCAGGAGAAATCAAGTTCATATTTTTATTCAAGGTATTTGGATTCTAAGTCACACTCAGTTCTGTGTCTCTGTGTATTTTCCCAACTGTAAACTGGATTTGTTGCCTAATCTGTGCTTGCATAAACTGTGCTGTCAAAAGAAATCTGAATATTAATAAAGGACATTCATAGGAAAGCATATTCAGAGAGTTTCTTTTTATCTGTCAAAACTAACTCAATCAATATAAACTTTCTGGATTAATCAAATGTCTATAAAGTCATAGATTGACATTTATCAGACAATATTTATTATGCCTAGCCTTTATGAAGCCTCTTTAAAGAGGCTGGGGCATTTAAGGTGTACTGGTGTTTCTCTAGATAAGTTAAACATCATTTTTAAAATGCAGAAAGGAGTTAAGTGAAATGTATGGCTAAGATCTTATCATTCTTAGGGTCATTTAACTTTAAAAGTTCAATAAAAATGAAACTGTACTAATAGAAGCTTCTATTGTATGATAAAGATACCAGAAAAGCATATTACTAAAACATTTATTAATGGAATATAACATGATAAAAAGATGGTTATATTTATAGTTTCAAAATTTAATAGGAGAGTAGGATGCATTTTTTATGTGTCTGCTTTTCCTTCAAGTAAAATAAATCTATAAAAAGAATGAAGTCATGGGAGCAGAACAATTAGCACAACAGGTAGGGTGCTCACACGAGTTCAATTCTTGGCATCCAATATGATCCCCATGAGCCTGGCAGAATGATTTCTGAGCACAGAGGCAGAAGAACCCCTGAGTCCATTGGGTGTGACCTATAAACAAACAAAAAAAACAAACAACAGCAGCAGAAACAAAACTAAACCAAAATTGGGCCAAATCTCCCTAATAACAATGCTTGTTTTGTATGCTGAAAATTCAAATTTGACCTCCAGCACTGCATTTGGTGCACTGAGTACCCCTGGGAGTGATTTCTGAAATCTAGAGTCAGGAGTAAGCCCTGAACACTGAGATGTGTGCTGAAAAAGAAAACAAAACAACAACAACAAAATAATTACACATATAAATTGTATTTGGGTGCTATCATGACCAGATCATGGATTCACAATTATAAAGCATAAACTCTACCTCTGAGCTATAATCCCAGATACAATATTGCTATTTATTTTTTTGGGGGGGGAAGGAGAAAAAATAAATATGTTTTATTTTTTAAATTTATTCCTTTCTTATTTATAATAATCTTTATTTAAGCATCTTGATTACAAATATGATTGTGATTAGGTTTCAGTCATGTAAAGAACACCCCTCACCAGTGCAAACATTCCCACCAACCAATGTCCCAAATATCCCTCCATCCCACCCCACCACCCACCTGTACTCTGGACAGGCTTTCCAGTTCCTTCATTCATTCACATGGTTATGGTAGTTCTCAGTGTAGTTATTTCTATAACTGCACTCACCACTCTTTGTGGTGAGATTCATTGGAGTGAGCTGGAAGTTCCAGCCCTCCTCTCGTTGTCTCAGGATAGTTGAAAAAAATGACTTATTTTTCTTAAAACCCATAGATGAGTGAGACTATTCTGCTCTCTCTCTCTCCCCCTCGGACTTATTTCACTCAGCGGTGATAGATTCCATGTACATCTATGTATAGGAAAAATTTCATGACTTCATCTCTCCTGACGGCTGCATAATATTCCATTGTGTATATGTACCACTGTTTCTTTAGCCATTCATCTGTTGAAGGGCATCGTGGTTGTTTTCCAGAGGCTGGCTATTGTGAATAGTGCTGCAATAAATTTAGGTGGTGGAGGAAAGGGTTTTTGTGTTGTATTCTTGTGTTCTTAAGGTATATCCTTGGAGTGAATATCTGGGTCGAATGGGAGCTCAATTTCAGTTTTTTGGAGGAATATCCATATTGCTTTCCACAGAGCTTGGACTTGACTGCATTCCCACCAGCAGTGAATAAGAGTTCCTTTCTCTCCACATCCCCACCAGCACTGATTGATCTCATTCTTTGTGATGTGTGCCAATATTTGTGGTGTGAAATGGTATCTCATCGTTCTTTTGATTTGCATCTCCCTGATGAATAGTGATGAGGAGCATTTTTTAAGTGACTTTTGGCCATTTGTATTTCTTTTTTATCAGTGTCTGTTCATTTCTTCTCCCCATTTTTTGATGGGATTAGATGTTTTTTTCTTATAAAGTTATGTCAGTGCTCTGTATATTTTGGATTTAGCCCCTTATCTGATGGGTATTGGCAAATAGTTTCTCCCACTCAGTGGGTGTCTCTTGGTATCCTGGCACTATTTCTTTTGAGGGTGCTGAAGCTTCTCAGCCTTAATGTATTCCCATCTGTCGATCTCTGCTTCCACTTGTTTGGAAAGTGAAGTTTCCCTCCTTGAGGATACCTTTAGTCTCAAGGTCATGGAGTGTTTTACCCGACGTTTTGTTCTATAAACCTTATGGTATCAGGTCTGATATCAAGGGTCTTTAATTCATTTGGATTTTACCTTTGTACATGGTGTTAACTGAGAGTCTATGTTCGCTTTTTTGCCAGTGGCTAACCAGTTCTGCCAGCACCACTTGTTGAAGAGGTTTTCCCTGATCTACTTAGGATTTCTTGCTCCTTTGTCAAAAATTAGTTGTTTGTATGTCTGGGAAACGTTCTCTGAGAACTCAAGCCTATTCCACTGATCTGAGGGTCTTTCTTTATTCCAATACCATGCTGTTTTGATAACTATTACTAGTACAGTTTAAAGTTGGAGAAAGTAATGCCTCCCATACTCCTTTTTTCTAGGAGTGCTTAGCTATTCGAGGGTGTTTATTTTTCCAGATGAACTTCATAAATGTTTGATCCACTTCTTTGAAGAATTCATGGGTGTCTTTAGAGGGATCGCATTAAATCTGTATAATGCTATGGAGAGTTTTGCCATTTATGATGTTAATCCTGCCAATCCATGAGCAGGGTATGTGTTTCCAATTCTGTGTGTCCTTTCTTATTTCTTGGAGCAGGGCTTTATAGTTTTCTTTGTATATGTTCTTAACGTCTTTGGTAAAGTTGACCCCAAGATATTTGAGTTTTTCAAAAAAGAAAAAGTTACAAATAAATAATTCTTAAAATACTGTGTACAGGGCTGGAGAGATAGCAAAGTGGTAGGCATCGCTTGCATGCAGAAAGATCTTGGTTAGAATTCCAGCATCCCATATGGTGCCCCGATCCTGCCGGGAGTGTTTCTGAGTGTAGAGCCAGGAGTAGCCCCTGAGTGCTGATGGGTGTGACCTCAAAACCAAAAACAAACAAACAAAAACAAAAATACTGTGTACATAGTATATAGTCACAATAAATTGAATAATTCTTTTATATTTTGTTTTATTTTTCTTAAAACTATTGTGATTTACAAAGTTGGGTTTCAGACATACAATCAATCAGGGCCAAGCCTACCACCAGTTTTCACTTTTCTCCATCAATATCCTGCAATTGCATTGCATATCGCCACCTGTGCCCCCCTGGTCTGCAATATAACAACTCGATTTTAAGTTTACATTATTAAAAATTGGGTCTGATCAAAATAAAACTATGTTAAAAAATAAATAAAATAAAATAAAAATAGATGAAAAAACTTGGGTCTGTATCTTGATTTCATTATTGTTACCTTTGGCATTGTTCTTTATTCTGTTCTTTTTAATATCACCAATGCACCTAAGGCCACTTGGCCCAGACCTTTCATATTATATTTCTACTCCGTCCCTCAATTTCTTTTCTTCTCCTTGCTATACTCTGGGATCCAAGAGTATTTAAGACAACCCCCTAATTAAACCATTGCATATCTTCATGCAGCTATTCTTTTTTTTTTTCCATGAAGCTATCCTAACTGCCACACATAAGTGATATATATCATTCTGTGTTTCTCCCTCCTCTTCTGGCTTATTTCATTGAACATAGTATCTTGCAATTCCATCCATGGTGCAGTTGAATAATTTTGTTTGTTTGTTTTTGGGTCACACCCGGTGGTGCTCAGGGATTACTCCTGGCTATCTGCTCAGAAATAGCTCCTGGCAGGCACGGGGACCATATGGGATGCTGGGATTTGAACCAACCACCTTAAGTCCTGGATCGGCTGCTTGCAAAGGCAAACACCAACCATGCTATCTCTCTGGCCCCATGCAGTTGAAGAATTTTTAAGAGGAAAAAACAAGCTTTCATAATGTCTACATGTATCAAGCATACCAACGGAACCATTTATTATAAAATTATGCATCTTATGTTTAGCTTGCATATGTTGTAGGAGTCAAATTATTTCCATACTTCAGGCTCATTAGGTGATTTTATTATGTTTATAATAAACATATTGAAATTCCTAAATGGTGTCACAAAATTATTGAATGGATTTAAATGTCAGATGAAAAAGTTGAATTAGGAAAATAAAGGCTTAAAGAGCAAAATGTAAAATAGAGGGGGCCGGAAGATAGTACAGTGGTAAGCGTTTGCCCTAGGTGCAGAAGGACGGTGGTTCGAATCTCAGCATCCCATATGATCCTCCAAGCCTGCCAGAAGCGATTTCTGAGCATGGAGCCAGGAGTAACCCCTGAGCACTACCGGGTGTGACCCCCCCATATATATATATTAGGAATCAAAATTTGACACTTTGTGAAAGATAATATAACACTCTTTTTTCTGAGGGTCAGGTAAGTCTTTTTTTTAATAAATTATCTTTATTTTAAAAACCGTGATTACAAATATAAATGTAGTTGTATGATTACAGTCGATGTAAAGAACACCCCCCTTCACCAGTGCAGGTTTCCCACCACCATTTCCCAGATCTATCTATTCCCCACCCCACCCACACCTGTACTTGAGACAGGCTTTCTTTTTCCCTCATTCATTCACATTATTATGTTAGTTTTCAGTGTAGTTATTTCTCTAACTGCACTTATCACACTTATGTGGGTGAGCTATCATGTCATGAGCTGCACCTACATGAGAAGATGGGAGGAAATAAGGGTTGGGACTGAGGCAGTAAAATATTAGAAATGAGATTTGTAGGGCAGTATCAAGGTCACAATACAAGATGGATGTTATGGATATATAAAATATATGCATACAATACTATCTATAGGAAAACAAGGAGAAAAAATTCCAGTGGACTGTCCCAACATAAACTAGTACTAAAACGGCCCACCCTCCCTCCCAAAGCGAATTTCCATTAGTGTAGGGAGAGGTAAGGGGGAAGCCTGAGGACCACTAAGAGTCCACCTGAACCCACTTCTGGCCATCTGAGCTGGCACCCAGGGAAGGCCTGGTGTCAGGGGAAAAAGACAAGAAATGACTGGGGGGCCTGCCAAGCCTCCCAGCACTCCCAGGCCAGGGAGAAGGGCCTCGTATGGGGGCCTACCCAAACCCCATACCTGGCAAGAGCTGGTCTCCAGAATCAAAGAGGAAACTGGAGGCCAGATGTCCACCAGCCCTCCTCCCCATGCACCTCCCCCCTGGAGTACGGAGGGAGGCGGGAAGCCTGAGGACCACTGAGTCCACCTTGAACCCACTTCTGGCCATCTGAGCTGGCACCCAGGGAAGGCCTGGAGTCAGGGGAAAAAGTCAAGGGACGGCTGGGGGCCTGCCAAGCCTCCCAGCACTCCCAGGCTAGGGGAGAAGATCTCTGGTAGGGGGCCTCCCCAAACCCCATACCTGGCAAGAGCTGGTCTCCAGAATCAAAGAGGAAACCGGAGGCCAGATGTTCACCAGCCCTCCTCCCCATGCACCTCCCCCCCTGGAGTATGGAAGGAGGAGGGAAGCCTGAGGACCACTAAGAGTTCACCTGAACCCACTTCTGGCCATCTGAGCTGGCACCCAGGGAAGGCCTGGAGTCAGTGGAAAAAGACAAGGAAGGCTGGGGGCCTGCCAAGCCTCCCAGCACTCCCAGGCTAGGGAGAGGGGCTCTGGTATGGAGCCTCCCTAAACCCCATACCTGGCAAGAGCTGGTCTCCAGAATCAAGGAGGAAATCAGAAGCCAGATGTCTGCCCGCCCTCCTCCCCCTCCCCATGCACCCCCCCCCCCTGGATTACGGAGGAGGGGGGATGCCTGAGGACCACTAAGAGTCCACCTGAGCCTACTTCTGGCCACCTGAGCCGACACCCATGTAGGGCCGGTGGAGTCCAGGGGAAAAAGAGGGGGGTAGGCTATGGGGCCTGCCAAACCTCCCAGCACTCCCCAGGCTAGGGAGAAAGGCTCCGGCATGGGGTCTCCCCAAACCCCGTGCCTGGCAACACTTGCATAAGCTCAGTTTTTCTGATCTGTAGTTCAGTGTGAAAATTTCTAATTTCAGTTGACAAATCTTCTTGATGCTTAATTTTGCTCCAGTCAAGTCTATCAATGCTTTTTTTTTTTTGAGCTCCCTGAACATTTTCCATAATTCTACTCTAAACTTCTTATTTGAAAGGATACCTATTTGTTTTCAACTTTTTAGATTATTAGAGGAGCCATCTTGATTTCTGTAAATATTGGGGTGTACTGCAAAATTACTCCATTGGCAAGGCTGTAGATTGCTTCTTAAAATGTGCAGAAAGAGAATTCAGGGGTTACAAAATAAGCATGGCCACAGATCGAAGCATGCTTTTCGTGTGTGGGTCCTGGAGAGATTATAGTCCTGGAGTGTCTAGGCAGGCTCAGCAGAAAAGAGGCAGAGAGCATGGTTGCTGTGGTTTATATGTCTCTGGGTTTCCCAATCACAAGGCAGAATTGGCCTCACATGTGTTGGGTGGGGACATCTTACCGTGGTGTGGGTCCTGGTGAAATTATAGTCCTTGGAGTGTCTAGGCAGGCTCAGCATAAAAGAGGGGTCAGGTAAGTCTTTACCCAGAAAAACACCTATAGCCATGACAGACAAAGCACCTATAGTCCAGCCAAAAGAAACTTACAATACCTCTCTCCTGTTTACTCTGTCATTATACTGTGTGTTGAGAATTTTGGTTGTAGAAATCAGAACCTTTCTTTAAAATAGATGCTATAGCATAATTCCAGAGAATCTTTAATATAATTTTTCCTTTTCCATGATTCTCTCTTTCCATCATCCCAAATCTATCAGGTAATGTACTACATCATCTGACTAGTTATAGGATTGTCTTTGTTGATGTTGTTGTTGTTTTGGTTCTTTCAAAATATGTTGATTCAAGAGGAAAACCTCACTAATTTCAACAGAGCATTTCTGAAAATATCTGAGAGCAAGTTTAACATAAGGAATAAGATAAATCCTCTTTGTGCTGGCTAATCTGTCTTTAGTTATAGGAATACAATGCTTAATTGCATTGTAATTTAATTTTATACTTTTAAAAGTAATATAGTTTCCAAAATTTGTAATTAATTTAAAGTTAAAATAACTAGGTATGCTCAAAAATGTTCTTTTAGTGTATATATTATATATTTCTATGTAAATCTTTATTTTAGGGATTAGGCATATCGGGAGCTATTAAAATGGGCAGCCCTCAGACAGAGTATGTTTAATTCTTTTTAACATTAGAGGATAGCTATAGGTACTTATTTACTCCATGATCTGTATATCATCTTTTTTCCTTCAGAAGTTTCCCTTCCTGATGGGCACTGATAGACATCCAACTTCACTTTCTTTACTAAAGAGCTTGGCATTGAGGTCTGTCTGTGTGTACCATCTGGAACCATTTATTGAGTCAAAGATTGTAGATAAACTCAAAGCAGGTATCTTAAGGTTTTTTTTTTTTTTTTTTTTTTTTTTTTTTTTTGAGAAACTGACTTGGGCAGAAAGATTTAAGGTTCAGGGGCCACAGCAATAGCTTAGCAGTAGGGCATTTGCTTTATAACTGCCTAACCCAGGACAGTGATCCCTAGTGTCCCATATGGTTCCCCGAGCCAGGAGTGATTTCAGAGGGCAGAGCCAGGAGTCACCCTCAAGTATCACTTTGTGTGGCGAAAAAAAAAAAAAAGATTTTAGGGTTTATCTCTGAGTTATCATAGCCATTGAAGTTGATGAACTATTATTATTTATTGCCACTTGGAGAGGATAGCTAAATGTGGGCTCTGCCAGGAGAAAGGAAATGAAATAGAAAGAAAATGTAAAATAGATTATTTATATATTTCTCTAGGTAGGCAAGTAAATATTAATTGAAGGCTTTGTTGCTTGCAAGTGACAGACAACCCTCATGACACCCTCTGAGATAGTAGCTAATATTAACATTTCAAGTGAAGGAATAGTCATGGTCCCAACTAGAAGCGGTACTGTTCTGATACCAGGTAATTTCAAGAAGCTATTCTCAATGTGATGACGAACTGGGGAAATAACATTTAGTGCATGAAACAGTGTCTTTCCTGAAAGCAGGAAGCAATAATGTCACCCCTGTATCTGAAGAGGTGAAGAGATAAAGTCACTCCCAAATTTTGAAAGGAGTGAGTTTGTGTGGATAGTGTGATTTTTTTGAACACTACAAAGCCATTGCTGAGTAAAAGGGACATAAAGATACTGAGGTTGCTTTTCTCCTTGTCTTCTGCTTACTGCCACAGCTTTCTATTTAGCAGACCCAACTGAAGTCCCAGATTTAATGACAGTGGTTCTTTGAATAGAACTCATAGGAGTCAGCCTATTGAAATAGCAGGACAGAGGGTAGAAAGAGTTCATCTTCAGTGGTGCCACACTGTTTTCAACAAATGCCCAAATTCAGAGGATTTGACAAATTTTCCAGAGAACACACAGCTCATTCAATTCTGAGTTTACATCTTAGTTGTGTATTGTCTTGATCATATTTTGAAAAATGGGATTTAGTTTCTTTCTGGGAGCATGCAAGAGTTATGTGATCTGACTGGATAGATCATCTCTAAACTCTAAGGGATTCACATTGGCAGCCAGTTCTTAGCTCACTCTCCCAAAGCATCCAAAGTAAAAGAGCACTGGGCTCTTGTGTCATCTGGGTAGAAAGAAAAGGGCAAGTCAGTTTATCAAAATGAATTATTCCCTAAATCACAGTGTTTTGAATCTCCAAGTATTATGCAACTCTGGAGACCATTAGAAAATTGTGAAAAAGATTCAAAGGCAAATTTAACTGTTAAAATATTTTTTATTGTTCTTGGTCTTTGGTTTTTGGGCCACACCTGGCAGAGCTCAGGGGTTACTTGTGGCTCTGTGATCAGAAATCGCTCCTGGCAGGCTCAGGGCACCATCTGGAATTCCTGGGATTGAACCTGGGTCTGTCCCAGCTCGTCTGTGTGCAAGGCAAAACACTCTACCACTGTGCTAACACACTCTAGCCCTTAACTGTTCAATTTGTAATTATGAGCAAGAATGAAGAATGCTTCAGATTTAATAATAGTAAAATGTGATTTTATGAATACATGGGGCTTTACATAATATTCTTCAAATGTTTATGCTTGCTGAAACTTTAGTTCACTCCTTTTCTTCTGAGAGAGTACATTAAAATGTTTCTGGCCAACACTTTCACCTTTTAAAAGAATTAATTCTTTGCCTGGGGCATTACCACCCACTCATTCTCTCTTATCTTCTTCTGCAGATTTTGCCCAGAGTTAAATGAATTCAAAGTAAGGATTTTTTTTTTTCAGTATATCTTCAGACTTCTTCCACTATAAGAAGTTTTATTTCTGTACTTTAGTTAAATCTGTCTTTCACTAAAATAATTGCTTTGAAGGATTTTGTTGCCTGGAGCACTCATGAGCACTGCATTGACACTTGCTCTTTCAAAATCCAGCTTTGAAAACCATGTACCACCATATTAAGGAAACTATCATATTAAGTCACCAATCAGGAGTTTGTTCTCAAGAATCAAACTAAGATTATTTTTAAATTATGGTTATATCATACATTCCCATAAATATACTTAACTATATTTGCTTTATTATCAAGCAGACTTCTATTCTGAAGATCTCAAATGTAAATTCCTATAATACTTTCAACTTCTAAAAGTTAAGTCCAAGTTAGGGGACTTTGAATGTTGAATAGTTAATAATTACTATGACCATTTCTTAGATAGTTTTTTTGAAAATCAAAAATTGTGTAATGAAGCATCATTCATTGCTCAAGATTCTAATTTCCCAGAAGCATACATTATTACTGTATAACTTAGGTATCACTATAGATCTTGAATTTCCTAAACATCTTAAGTCCGATGCCCCAAGTAGTTTGGGCTTCTCCATGCATTCCTATTAAATGATTCTAATCCCGAAGGAATTTGAATCTAAATTAAATGTTTCCTCTTTTACATACACAATAGTTCTAACAATATACTGGTAACATGTTTCTTTTATAATTCATGTTTCTCCTGAATCCAATTTCTAATGGATTAACCCATTATACATTCTACTGCCTAAGATCACTGAGCCTACCTGCCATGTTCAACAATGTCAACATACCAGAAGGGCCTAGAGAAAATATATGTTTCTTGCAGGAGTTATATGAAGACTTCCCTTATTTTATTGCCATTCTGTGGAATCTATATCTTTTTCTAACTGCCATAATTATTAGGACATACCAGAAAAATCTTAGAGTGTTGAAAGAGACAAATGCTCATGTTGGGTATTAGGCAATATCTTTTACATTTTTAACTTGTTATAAGGCTTGTCTTTGTTGGTCATATTCAAAGAAAGTAACAATAGGGCACAAATATAAAAGTGATTTAAAATAAATACATTAAACCTCCAATATTATCAATTGGATTGTTTCTTGTGTTCATAATTTTATCAGAAAAATGCAGATTTCTTTATATGGATTTTATCAGAAAATGCAGATTCCTTTATATTGATCTAAGTTCCTTCTATAACTCTCTCAATCATTTTGGGTTCAGGACTCTTCTGTGAAGCTTATCTTCAGTCTCTATCTCACACATGTTTCAAGTGTAAAGTGAATATCAAATTGTTCACCCTTACTGTTGGGATATTATTTGCATGTCAAGTATGTTTTCTTGAGAAACTGGGGTTTTTACTAAATCAGTGTTTGTCTCTAAATGTTGAGTCTTTTTTTTAAAGCATAAAACTCAAGCACTTTGAATACTCTTTGAGTAGGTTGAATGCGTATCATAGATTCAGTCTCAAGATTAAGATCATGGAGACTTGCAATGCTCAAACCCATTTATGATCTATCAGGAGACAATTTTTATTGTTTATTCATTCGTTCATTACTTGGTCATCCCTAGTGAGGCTGTGGAGTGAGGATGAGGAAAAAGAGATGTAACACAGGGACATGGAACTAGGACACACTCGTTGGTGTTCAGGAAGTGAATACCAACAGATCAAACAGAGACTCCTACATATACAATCCCTATCTAAATTTAGACAACATTCTTTAAGGACTTAGAACAATCAATGATAAAGTTTGTGTGGAACCATGAAAGGCTTAGAATAGCCAAATCCATATTAAAAACAAACAAACAAACAAGAAACTTGGAGTAATCTCATTACCAAATTGATACTCTATTACAAAGCTTAATGATCAAAAACAGCATGGTATTGGAACAAAGACAGACGCTCAGGGGTTACTCCTCGGGCTATACACTCAGAAATCGCCCTTGTCTTGGTGGACCATATGAGACTGGGGGGTGGGGGTTATCAAACCATGGTTCATCCTAGGCTTAGTGCTTGCAAGGCATACAGCCTTACCCTCTAATGCCACTTCTCCGGCCCCTCAAATTTATAGTTTTTAATTATTTATATTTAGTATAAATTTAGTGGTTTTTAAATATTATACATAATACATATATAGTTATAAAGACCAAAAACTCACTATTGATACTAATGAAATAGTATAGTTATTGAAAATTACCACTTTTAGTCAAGTACTAGAGATGTGGCCCAATAGATACATTATAGTATTTACCATGTTGTCTTGATTGCACAATGGAGACAAAATTGCCCAATCATGCATCCTTTCTCTAAGTGACACATAATTTAAAACACTATTTTTTTACATGGAAAATGTTTCTAAAGGTCTTTTCAGAATTCTGTTTCCCTCCACCTGAGAAAAAATGCTGTTTGCAGTAAATGCTCATCATCTCCTAGGCTGCTTGGTACTTTTGTCAGCTTGTGCATATTCATAGTAAACATATAATTCTATTATGTAATTATGGTGCATGTATATGTAATATTTCATATTTTGCATTCATACCTGTGTTTTTAGTAAATATTGAATGTTTTATATGTTTCAGATATATTTATGTGGATATATGTACATTGAGCTTATTAGTATTGCTATTATTATTACATGTTCTAATACATGCCTAAAAATTACTATTATAGAATATATAAATATTCCTGTAACTAGAGCTTTTTTAGTTTTACTATATGATATTTTTCTTTTCATTTTTCTTACTACAAACACTGTGCATTGTTTGCTTGAGCCTTTATAATGTGTGTGGATGAAACGAGACTATAACAAAAGTATAAATGGCTAAATCATCAGTTTTCATGTTTCATGCCAAGTAATCCTCTAAATGGTTTCATGTGTATTGTCTTTAATAAATAAAAACTTTTTATCTCTATATGTTTTATTAGATTTTGAAAATACCCAATAATCTTCTGGGGAAATAGTATCTTATTATGAGCTCAATGTGCTTTAGATAGCTGGAGTTAATTTTTTTTATATATCAGTTCTAATTGTGGGTAGATTCTCATTTTAGAAAGGACTGGGTGCATCTTCAATTTTTTTTGTTGACTGGTCTTTCTCTTTAATTACTTTTGAGCCACACATATGAATTCCTGGTTCTGTGCTAAGAGATAAATTCTCGAAGACATATGAGATGACTAGAGTCAAACCCTGATAAGTTTTGTAAAAGACAATTGCTTAAGTTGTGGGAACCAATTTCCTCATCATGAAGTAGGGTTCAATTGTAGCTTGGACAGTTGCCTTGTGGGGCTGGTGGGATATTAGCTTACATGTTGGTTGTATGTTCAGAGCAGATTTTATGGTTTTTGGACTACTTCAGACATTTCCCCAGATGGCTGAGGTTGGTAGAGTAGAGAGGTAGAAGCACTGTTTTTCTCAATACTACTGTGCTTGTTGGCCCAAATTTACCCAAGGAATCTGCAACTAAGGCATATACTTCTAAAAGTTTCATAGCTTTTTCCACCTGACTAGTCAGTCAGTCCAGTTTTTCATTTAGAATGTTATTTGCCGGGGCTGGCGAGGTGGTACTAGAGGTAAGGTGTCTGCCTTGCAAGCGCTAGCCAAGGAAAGATAGCGACCGCGATTCGATCCCCTGGTGTCCCATATGGTCCCCCCAAGCCAGGGGCAATTTCTGAGCTTTTAGCCAGGAGTAACCCCTGAGCATCAAACGGGTGTGGCCCAAAAAACCAAAAAAAAATGTTATTTGCCTTTAATTATTTTTATATTTTTAAAATAATTTTTTCTTGTAAAGTATTTTGAACAGTCATCATCTTCTATCCATGATTTTTTTTTTTTTTTGGTTTTTGGGCCACACCCAGTGACACTCAGGGTTTACTCTCAGCTCTGACATCAGAAATTGCTCCTGGCTTGGGTTACAGTATGGAATGCTGGAGGATCAAAGTAGGTCCTAGGTCAACTGCGTGCAAGGCAAATGCCCTATCACTGCGCCACTGTTCCAGCCCCTATTATCCATGATTTTTAATGAAAATTTGTGTATATACTTAGATTTCTTTTTAGAAATAATAGATTTAATTTTAGAAACAATTTGTTTGAAGTTCTGATTGGAACTCATTATAATTTACATAAATTTAGTAATAACTAATCACTTTTTGCTACTATATCTATCCATTAATGCAAGTATCTTTGCAGCATTTAAATTTAGAAATTTTATATTAATGTTCAGATAAATTGCATTTTATCTTGTATCTCATATTTCTTTTTATATTTTAATAGTAAGATATAGTTAAGAGTTCATATCTACTTAATAAGAATTTGTGGATGCTAATTGGGATATATTTGATTGATATGCAGTAATTTGGCCACCTAACTTACTAGTTAGAATTATCTCTCAGTAGTGTGTTAAGTTTTCCATTTAGATAATTTTATCAAAATTATTTCCCATACTCTAAGTTGGCATGCAGGTTCTACATATACTTTTTTTGTCTCATACATAGAAAAATAATCAGACTTCAAACATTGTTTCTATAGTAGTTGATTGTAACTTGCAGGACATGCATAAACGTTGGTTCTGTGATAGAGAAGTGAGTGTAAGCCATAGACTGAACATTAGTTTATTTGTGTTTAAAAGCCAGATTCTGTGGCATGGTGAGGGCTATCTCACCTTCTTGAACTGTTAAACTAATAAATGATTGACTTAGATTTCTGGGAGCTCATAGTTGCCCCTGACCTAAATCAGTCTATAAAAGCATAAATAGGGGCCGAAGTGGCGGCGCAACCAAAGGGTGTTTGCCTTGCACGCAGCTGACCTAGGACAGACTGTGGGGTGATCCCCTGGCATCCCAGATGGTCTCCCAAGCCAGAAGCAATTTCTGAGAGTAGAGCCAGGAGTATCCTCAGATATGCTGTGATCCTTTTTTATTCTGCCTTCACTTTCAGAGACTCAGGTAATTTATTCTCTCTCTTGATAACCTGTAAGATCCACAACACTAACCACAACCACTCCAACATTCTGGTGTTCTTAGAATTCCCCTAGTCCCACGACACAGTGACTATTCAGCTTTACAGTATAACTGGTCATCTTTAGTTTTGTTTTGATATTTATCTTCAAAATAAATTATATCCAAATCTTCATTAATCAAATGTGTTTTTATTGGTATGTTCTCCAAGCATTTGAGAGTTTGCTTTTTTGGGCCACCTCAAAAACTCAGTACTCAACAACTTACTCCTGGCTGTATGATAGCTCAAAACACCATATGTGCTACCAGTCGTGCAACTGGGGTCAGCTACTTACATAACAACGGCCTTTCTCTTTAAGTTTTGTCTCTATCATCACATTCAGTAGTATTTTTAAATACTTCAGAAACTACTTGAGATGGTTCATGTTATCCTAATACTTTAAAAATTTCTTGGCAGTGTTTTCTATTGAAGATAGAATGATAGTTATGATGAAATGAATGCCACTTAGTAAACATGCTAATAAATTTTTATTTGCATATAAAGGTTGCTGTTGTTTTAACTCAAACACACAAAGAACTTTCTACCTTGTAAACAGAAGAAAAAGTAAATTTCAAAAGTTATTTTTTACTGTCAAGTATTAGGCCTTTCCCAAGTCAAGTTTTGCAATAATTTCATGGAGAATTCATTAGTAATTAAGTTTGGTCTTTTAAGAAAATGTGTTGTCACATGAGAAGTGACAACTTCTTTCTCCTGCACCTTAAAACCGTTCATTTTCTCAAGAAGCAGAACAATGTAATCATATATTTATGTGCATGTTATATACACAGAAAAAACCCTGAAAATGACTTAAAGTATCCAGGTTTACTCCCAGGTTTTAGTACTTTTTTCAGACTCCAGCAATTTTTAGAGAAATATTACATTGTCTCCAGTCCTGTATCTCTCTACTTTCATGTGCAGGAGAAAAGCTTAGGTAATCAAGGAAAAGTGAAAAACATTGCTGAACCATGTATTCACTACCAGATTGCCCATTTCCCCTATTGCAAGCTATTTACAACCCACAACTCTGCCTACGAAGTTAAAGATACAATCACTACCCACCTTAGTGCATTCCTTCCTATCCATTTGTATTGTAAATAAATCCAGAAACATGTAGACTGTTTTGTGGTATTTCTGCTTTTACCATTTTTATTTTCCTATTACCACATCACTGTCACTGTATTCTTTCCTGTGCAGCATGCAACAGCTATTTTAGTATATGTGCCATTGAAGTGAGCATGACATCCAAAAGATAATAGAAAAAAGAAAAGAAGCCAATTACACTAACAACAAAAACAGCAATGGCTTCTAGATGCCGAGGATCCTTTACTTTCAGCAAAAACAGTGTCAGCTCCATCTCAGAATGTCAAAGTTCACTTCATATTTCTTTCTCCTTTGAGAGCATGACAATACTTTCATTTTGATTTTTTTAGAAAGATCCATAGCTAACTCCATCCTCTCTGTATCTAATAAATTAAAGATTAGAAAGTGGCTAAAACCTCAAATACATAATTTATCTGATATTTAAAATATTTTTCACGAACCAGAGTCAAATAGATTCGGTATATGATTAGGAACACTTAGATAGAATCTTTTGCTCTCCGTCTTCTCTATCTCTTTCCCTCTCTTTCTATCTCAGTTTTATAAAGAGACATGAATCATATCCAGGACCTCACCTACAAGGTAAATGTTCTACCACTGAGCTATATCTTCAGTCTGGGCTTTTATTCATTCTATAACTCTTCAAATTTTCCTAATCATTAATCACAATAGGTGACCTATTACTGGGAGATACTAGACATCATTTGAATTTTATTGTCTCTGAGAATCTTATGGAAAATATTTTCCTCCACAATATTCTAGATTATTCAGGTCTCTTATAATTAATATCTGCTGTCTTTCATTCCTGAATGACTAAATAAATGATTAAATGAAAGAACGGATTATTGAATGAGTTGGCTAATATTATTTTAGTAATATGTATGATTTTTTAGTATTGAGCATGCATGGACATAGGACAGTTTAATACTTTGTCTTATATTTAAGTAAAGGACTCTTAATAATGTTGATGAAAATAATTATATTGAGTTATTTATAAAATTTAAGTGATGTTTTCTGCTGTCTGCTTTTAATATTAAGAGTTTGATTTATATCCTAATGTTTTCTTTTTAGCAACCCTATACTAACTTTGTAAAACTCTAGATGAGAATGTTAAGAAAAGTATAAGATATGATTAACGGAGCTTTAGTGTCAGACCCTACTCTCAACTTTTTATGTAAGAATATTTTATTTGGGTTCTGGAGCAATAGCACAGCAGGCAGGACATTTGCCTTTCATGTGGTCGACCAAGGGTAATCCTGCCATCTCATATGGTCCCATGAGGCTGCCAGAGTGATTTCTGAGTGTAGAGCCAGGAGTAACCCTTGAGCACCACTCACTTTCTCACAAACCCACCAAAAGAATGCTTTATTTATTCATTTCTTCCTTTGATGTTTTGATAACTTTTTAAATTGAGCTACCATGAGATACATAGCTGCAAAGTCGTTTATGATTGAGTTTCAAGAATAAAATGTACAGACCCTTCATCTAGGCACATTTCCAGACACCAATGTACCCATTTTCTCTTCTGTCCTGCTTTCTCCCCTGCCTGCCTCTGGAGAAGACATTTTCATATCTCTCTGTCTCTCTGTCTCTCTGTCTCTCTGTCTCTCTGTCTCTCTCTCTCTGTCTCTCTGTCTCTCTCTCTCTCTCACACACACACACACACATACACACTTTCTCTTCATTTTTATTTCCTTTTTGACAATTATTTTAAATATTTTTACTGAAAGAGTATTATGTATATATTTAATTTAATCTCTTTTCAACACCCAGTTATTGTCTAGAGTGAGTATTTCCAACTATTATTATCATAGTGGTCAATTCTCTGCCCTAACTGTACTCCTTGCTATTAGTGCAAGCTTCCTACCATATACTGGTCCCCCTGGCCCTTTTGTCTACTGTCTTTGAATATTAATACTGTACTAGAATGTTTTAACAGATCACATTTTACTAGAATGCAATAGTGTTTTCCAAGGCCAGAGTTTACATAAAATTTTATTGGTTTGTTATTATTTATAGAAAAAAATCTTCAGGGCAGTATCAATATGCACATTGCTTATATACACATATATAATTGAACTTGATAGAAGTTTCTTTTTCATTTAAGAGTATGATCCTTTTTCATTTACAAGTGTTAAACATAAAAAAGAATTTTTCCTTAAAGACATATTTCCATTTCCTCCTCCCACCAACACCTGAGAACACTTTAAAAAGGAAAGGGGAAGTGGGGGCACCTGGAGAACTGCGGAATGGAATATTAAATTCCAATTCTTGGACCACCTTTATAATTGTCCATAGAATTCTTGACATAGATACATCTGAATAAACTTACACTTACTTACCTGACATATTTTGCCTCCATAGAATCATAAAAAAATTGTATTATCTTCATTGATAATTGTTATTATCTTCATTAAGTTTCTCAAAAAAAAATCAGGATCAAACCCCCAAGTAAGATTGCTCAGGAAAAGAGCAAAGAAAGACTCCACCCATTTACCCATAATTGTAGATAAGCAATATATAATAAGGAATCTACTCAAGTTGACAATGTCCTCCAGCAAAAGTGAAAGCACTTAATAAAACAAGGGCTATTTATTCAAAATGTTGTTCATTACATACCTCTTATGGTTAAATGTGCATGCTTAGATTGGTGATAATAGTTCTTGCCAAATAGATGTGAGATAGACCAAGAAGTGAATATTACATTTTGTTCAGAGCAAGTCCCCTGCAAAGAAAATGAAGGTTGTTAAAACTGCCTCCTGCAACTCTTAGAGGTGGAGTGACTACTAATGCGTCAATTAGGTGCCTCGTCTTCTATTCCATTTGTACTAAAGAGTAGTGAACAATTAACTTTCATCCAACCATATCTGAACTATCTATGGGTATTAAATAGCACTTAAAAGAGCAGAAGTTATTTCTAAAAATATAGCTTTTCATTCCTATAAAATTTTCAGAGTAAAATGCTTCTGGTGAAATAAAATACCTTCTAAGACAATGCATTCAAATATGAATGAGTTTATTATTAAAAAAGTCCTAATATAAAATGCATCTAAAATAAAATTTCTGAAGAGATTCCTTTGTAATATGACGTAGTACTTTTTGAAGTCTACAGAGTATTGTCATGTTAAATACAAATACATTTAAATATTAAAACTAATAGTTATGTGAAAACAATGTAATTACAATTGCTACTGAGAGTATTCTACATGCAAGAAATGAAATAAAATAAACTGAGTTAATTCAGTGGCAATACAGATTCACAAAATTTTATAGCGGGGAAAGAGGCTCATTTAGAAATCACTGTGACTATTCAGAGAAAGGGAAATTACTTAAACAGAGAAATAGGAACCTAGATAAGGAAAATAGAATAACAAAATAGAAATTGCACTTTTAGTAACATTATTTAAGAAAGGTTTTCCTAAACATTTTTTATATATATAAGTAGGAAGCTTCATTTTTTCTCTTTTACTCTTCTTCATGAAATCATCACCAAATAAACAGAGCATTGCTTCCATCTAAGTTTCAAATTTGATAGTCTTTAATAAAAAAAATAAATGTAAAATATATGTTATTAACTTTTGGTCACAATAAAAATTATTACAAACATATAGAAATAGAAGTAATATCATTTTCTCACATGCAACAATAGATAATATATATTGAAACCAGAAATATCTATGCATGTAAGTACATACAACATGTACATAATTTATATATGAACTAATAAAATACTTCATCCAGAATGAAAAATAAAAAATAAAAAATAAATTTTAAATCTTATTTTTATGACAATTTTATGATGTCACCTCGTTGACAAGTACGTAACTTGCATATGTGAGGTCCTGAGTGTAATCCAAGCACTACATGTTCTCCAATTAATCCTCCTACCCTGAATACTACAAAATATGGTCGTTGAAGTCCCATTTTGCCTTGTCACTACTGTCCTTAAAATCAGATATCATGAGTGTTTTGTTTTAATTCAGGGTATTAAGTAGCCCGGATTGAAGACTCCACCACAACCTTATCTATTTCTGACAAATAGTACACCTCTGTAACCTGAGAAAGCATCAGGTTATTTTTACCTGTCCAGGGAATCTTTATTGAATTCCCAGGAGCTCAAAAATACTTTTCATTTTTTGTCTTCACTTTCCTCTTTCCATTGCTGCTTTCTAATTTTTTCTACTTAAAATGAAACATTTGATGCCATTAAATAACAGAAGATACAACATCAAATTTCATTAAGAATGATACATACGACTTCATTTAGAATTCATGTTGAATTCAAATGAAATGTTGAATTGAAAAGTTCAATACTAAATTCTTCTTTTCAAATATAACTATCTAATCCAGTTTTGTGGAAGGCTTAATCAGATAGAGTGTTTGTAGTAAGTGGATATTTTTTTTTGTTTATGGATAATCACCAAAACAGTCATTCACCACCTGGGTATCTCCACTGACAGAGTTTTGAGATGAAATTGTCATGCAGGGTGCTCCCTCCATGTATTCATCTTATTATGGGTCCTTACAGTGGTCCTCAAACTATGGCCCGTGGGCCACATATTGTATTTGTATCTGTTTTGTTTCTTCATTGCAAAATAAGATCTATGCAGTGTGCATAAGAATTCGTTCATAAGTTTTGTTTCTACTATAGTCAGACCCTCCAATGGACTGAGGGACAGTGAACTGGCCCCCTGTTGAAAAAGTTTGAGGACCCCTTATTAGATCAAACAAAGAGCATATGGAATTCATGATGGAAGCACACTGTTAGAACATGTGGTGATGCCCTGATTTACAGTTGTGTCTGTTTGGATTCAACTATGCCAAGAGTACATGATTTGTGACAACTTATATAAATAATTTGAGTGTGGAATTATTATAGAGTGCTAAAAAACTGCAAGTAGAGCGCTTAATTGAAATATCATAGTACTGTATAAACTTTGTTGAAAAAGTAAAAAAGTGATCAAAACAAAAATTCTAATGGAATTTAGATGTCTTCCTCATTAATACTATATTTCTCTTTATGTGCTGAAAAGCCAATTTTAATATTGATATTCACTGGCTTTCATTCTATTCACTAAAGACCATTTTGCTTTGAGAATTTTTTTATTATATATAATTTTTTATTTTGACCATATTGGCTTACATATCTTTCACAGTAGTATTTTAGGTACATATATTAAATTGAATCAGGGAATTCACATCACCAAATTTGTCCTTCCTCCACCCCCCGTTCCCATCCTGCATCCCATATCTCCCATCCTCAACCCCCGGGCTGCTACAGTAAGTGTTCCTCCCTGTGTCTAGCTTACTACATAGTGATCATATATCTGTTTGGTCCTGGTACTCTCCCTTATTTCCCCTCTATTTGCCTATCATTTCTAATTAACTATTTTCCACATACACTCTTTCTATGCTTTTTAGAATTACATATTCATATATATGCTTTTTAGAATTTAATATATATATAATATTTATCCCATTGTTTTGCTTTCTTTTCTCAAATCTCATTTTTGGATGAAAGGTTCGATTGAAACACACCTTGCTCCAAATCTGTCTGTGCTAGTCTTTTACTTAGTTCTCTATTTTCTAAAATTCTGTCAGCTACAAGAATAAGAGTCTATTTATATTATATTATTTGTGCTTTATCTTTGGACATAAGACCTGACTCGACATCACCTCTTCTTATTACATTTTCCCAGGACACATGTTTCCCAGGAATATTGAGAAGGTTGATGGTCATAAATATTTTCTAGATTTAGTGAAGAGTTCACCATCACACTCTTGATCTTAAAATTCCCATATGTATACCATTATGCCAGACAATTTCAGGCCATAGAGCAAGGGAACTTTCAAATGTGTTGATTATGGAGGGTCCTTAATAATTCATCTAGCAGTCATCCTCTCATACAAACAGGGACTTCCCTTTCTTCTGGGTGGCAAGGGTCAAAAGGCACATAGGGTAGAAACCCTTTTAGAAGGATTCTTATCGCTGTCTGGAATAGCATGTGAAACTAATATTCAGGCTGTGTGTCATCTAATTAATCTTAAATGCAGACTGAAGATGCCATGTTCATTCTTTTGCCTCTGTATGTACATTTCCGGGTCCAAAGCTATTTATAAAAGAGAGAACAAATCTACTTGTATCCAGATGGTTAATGTTAGAGTGGAATTATTATCTAAAACTTCTTGTCCATGTTTTCAGCAGAGAATAGTTGTTCCCAGTAGAAAAAATGTTCTTTTCAGGCACTGAAATTCAATTGACTTTCCAGTTAGAGTCCCAGGGGGACCTGCTCTCGAAGATCTGGGGGCAAGCTTTGAACACTTGTGAGTTACAGCCTGTCAGTTTTAAGAGTTTTCATTTGTTGCTCTTAGCTCCCAAGAGGCAGGTATAACTCTGTCCATTTGACCACACTGTGTGGTGGATAGACGACAAATTTTTCAGGTCCTCCCTTAGTCAAGCCAGGACATATTTAAATTTCAGTTGATTTTCTTCCTATTTTGAGTATCATGGAACTCTTCAGACAATAATTTATAAACTCACCATCTAGAGGACATTTAGGGTAACTTTTTGTTTTTTTGCTTTCATTTGTTCAAGGACACTCCCAGAGAGGCTCTTGGCTTTTCACTCAGGATCTCTTGCTGGGTTGAGGGGACTGTACATAATGCCAGGATCAGTTGCATACAAGGGAAGGACCCACAGTACTGTACCATCTCTTTGACCCCTGGAATTTGTATTTTAGATAACATTTACTTATCCATTATATTTCCAGTATAAGAATTTCCAGTATATTTCCAGTATAAGCTTGCCTTTTATCATAGGGCATATGTCTAGTGGTCTCATCAAGCACTGAAACTATCTGGAGCTTTATGAATGGTATGGGAAAAATTGGTTTGGAAGTTTCAGCGTTAGTTTTTCTTTAAGTTTATAATAGTATGAAATTTCTTATTTCATTGTATTTAGTTTCAGCTTTACCTCAAGAGACTCAAAATTCAATCATTTTTTCTTTAAATTAAACAGCATGATTACACAGTTGTTTATGATTAAATTTAAGTCCTACAATATACCACCCCTCACTATAATTATTTCCCAACACCAGTGTCCCTGGTTTCTCTCCAATCTTCCACCCTCTTTGCTTCAATGCAGGCATTGTAATCTTCTCTCTCTCTCTCTCTCTCTCTCTCTCTCTCTCTCTCTCTCTCTCTCTCTCTCTCTCTCTCTCTCTCTCTCACCTTTCCCTCCTTCTTAGACACCAGGATTTGCACTATTGTTAATGAAGGGGTACTGTGTATATCACTTTATTTCCATGTAATACCTAGTTATTGTTTAGAGTGATCAGTTCCAAGTATCAATATCATAGTGGTTCCTTCTCTGCCCTAACTGCTCTCGTGACTTTCTGTGGCATGTTTCCGACCATGCACTGGCCTCTAGGCCCTCCTTTCAATTGTCTCTGGATGTGATTACCACACTGTCATTTATTTTTCTTATGTCCACAAATGAGTGAGATTGTTCTGTCTATCTCTCTCCCACTGACTCATTTCACTCAGCATAATCCTCTCCATATCCATTCAGGTGAAGGCAAATTCCATGACTTCATTTAAACAGTGGCTACATAGTATTCTGTCCTGTGCATGTACCACAGTTTAATTAGCCACTCATCTGTTGTCAGGAATCTGGATTATTTCTAGTTTCTGGCTATTTTAATTCGTGGTGTGATGAAAATAGGAGTGCAGAGGGAATTTTTGTATTATTCTGTTGTGTTCCTAGAGCATATTTATGGGAGTGGTATTGCTGGATCATGTAGAGATCGAGTTCCAACTTTTGAGGAATATCCATCTTATTTTTTAAAAAGATTGGACTAGGTGTCATCCCGCCAGCAGTGAATTAGAGTTCTTTTCTCCCCAGCAGTGCTTTTTCCTTTTCTTTGTGATGTGTGCCAATCTCTGTAATATGAGAAGATATCTAATTGTTGTTTTGATTTGCATTTTTCTGAAGATTTGTCATGTGGAACATTTTATCATGTGCCCTCTGGTCATCTATATTCCTTATTTGAGGAAAGGTCTGTTTATTTCTTCTCCCAAGTTTTGGAGGAACCATTTCAAAATCCTTTTTCTTGCTGAGTTCTACCAGTGACTTGTATATATTAGACATTAAATCCTTACGAGGTGGGTATTGAGCTTCTCCCACTTTGTAGGCAAATCCTTGTAAATCCTAGTCACTATTTCTTTTGAAGTGCAGGGGTTTCTCAATTTAAAGTAGCACCATTCATTTATCTTTTCTTTCACTTTCTTGCCCACTGCATTTTCTTCCCTGAATATACTATCTTCAATTTCATGGAGTTTTAGCATACATTTTCCACTATCTATCTTATGGTTTCAGGTCTGATACAAAAGTCTTTAATTCATTTTGATATGACTTTTGCATGGAATTACATAGAGATCTGAGTTAGCTTTATTACATGTATCTGACCAGTTTTTCCAATACCACTATTTGAAGAGATTTTTCTTGCTTCACATGCTCAAGCGCTCATTGTTTGCAGATAACATGTTATTGTATGTAGAAAATCCTAAGGATTCTACAGGAAAGCTTCTACAAAGGGTAGACGTATGTAAAGTGGCAGGCTACATAATTGATACAAAAAATCCATGGCTTTTCTATACACAAATAACTAAAGATAATAAATTGTTTTTTTGAATAAAAATGATTGATAAAACACTAGCAAAACTTACAAAAACACACAGAGAGGAATCTAATATACCAGATTAGGAATGAGAAGGGGAGATCACTACAGATACTGCAGAGATTCAAAAGGTATTCAGAGACTACTTTGAGAAACTCTATGCCATGAAACATGAAAACCTGGAGGAAATGGATCAATTCTTGGACTCATAATCCACGGTTTAATCAATATGACCTTGCATATCTAAACAGACACATCACTGCTAAAGAAATTAAAATGGTCATCAAGAGTCTGCCCAAAAACAAAAGCCCCGGGCCAGATGGATTCACTAACAAATTCTTTCAAACGTTTCAAGAAGAAATTCTACCAATACTCTTCAGGATCTTTCATGCACTTGAAGAATCAGGAACACCCAAAGAGTTGTTTCGAACCTAATGTCACCTTGATACCAAAAACAGACAGAGATGCTGCCAAAAAGAAAATTACAGACCAATATTCCTGATGAACACAGATGCAAAGATCCTCAACAAAATCATGGTAAATAGGATCCAATGCCTCATCAAGAAGATCATTCAGTATGATCAACTATGTTTCATCCCAGGAATGCAAGGATGGCTTAATATTCTTCAATCTATCATCATAATACACAATATTAACAAGAAAAATAAAAAATCACATGATCATATCAATAGGTGCAGACAAAGCATCTGATAAGGCCCAACACCCATTCTTGATCAAAACGGTCAGCAAGATGGAATGAAAGGAACCTTTCTCACTATAGTTAAAGCCATTTCCCACAAGCCAATGGCAAATATTATCCTCAATAGAGAAAAACTAAAAACCTTCTCTAAATATGGTACAAGACAACGTTGTCCTCTCTCACCACTGCTATTCAATGTGTTAGTGGAAGTCCTTACTATAGCAATTAGGCAAGAAAAAGATATCAAGGGAATCCAAGTAAGAAAGAAAGAAGTCAAGCTCTTACTATTTGCAGATGACATGACACTCTACTTAGAAAACCCTAAAGACTCTACCAAAAAGCTTCTAGAAACAATGGATTGATACAGCAATGTTGCAGGCTACAAAATTAACATGCAAAAGTCAATGGCCTTTTTTATACACCAATAATGATAGGGAAGAAATGGACATTAAGAAAACAACTACATTCACATTAGTGTCATACAAACTTGACTAAAGATGTGAAGGACCTATACAAAGAAAACTATAAAACTCTGCTCTAAGAAATAAGAGAGGACACTTGAAATGGAAACACACACCCTGCTCATAGATTGGCAGAATTAACATAATTAAAATATAAATATTCCTGAAAGCACTGTACAGATTTAATGCGATCCCTCTAAAGATACTCATATATTGTATGCTAAAATGAAAATAAAGATTGCCCAAATACTTATATTGTAATATAGAGTTAGGGAATATACCAGGTTGTGGGATTCACTATTTTGTTTGTGAGTGCTTTTGGTCCTTCAAAAATGATATTGTTTTATTGATTAGAGATCTAGTCCTCACTTTTTTACTTTCTTTCACCCTAATTCTCATCTCTCATGGCATATATATAATAATATAATCATCTAGTTTGACGAAATCTTAAAAAATTATAAATATTTCTAAAGATTTTATTTGTAATAAATAAATTTTTAATTGGACCACATTGATAATGCATTATTTGTTGTTATTATTATAATAAACAAATTATTATGTTGTGAGACATATACTCTTGAACAATGATAGAAAGTAGTGAGTTTGAGAAGGTTTCCACTCTATGCTCTAAAGTGGTCCTCAAACTATGGCCCACGGGCCACATATTGTATTTGTATCTGTTTTGTTTCTTCATTGCAAAATAAGATATATGCAGTGTGCATAAGAATTCGCTCATAAGTTTTGTTTTTACTATAGTCAGACCCTCCAATGGTCTGAGGGACAGTGAATTGGCCCCCCTGTTTAAAAAGTTTGAGGACCCAATAGTAAATTTAAACTGATAGCATCTTTGAAGAAGAGAAACCACTTTTGCCTTATTCTTAGCCTGTGTTCAAAACAGTATAGTAACACTTAGTTTACAAATTTGAAGCAAGGGAATAAAAATTTTGAGCAGCAATTCTCATTAGTAATTAGAGCACATATTGATACTGTTCCATGTAATTAGAGCTCTCTTACTATTTAATTTTTATAGTTGAAGCAAGAATAGTTGAAAAAAGCTATACTAGTTTCATTTTATAATTAAAATTTGATTTAAAAAGAGATTTGTAATTTTACTTGAGTTTATTAGGAAACATATTTTATAACTTGGCTAATAAATGTGTTTTATTTTCATGTTTTGCAAAAAAAAACACTTTATGTGTAAGAAAACTTACAGAACTTTCCACAGTCAACAAGTTTGGATTTTATTGAATTGCTGAGCTTGTCACTAGTGTAGATCTTTGTCTAATAAAAGGAGCATTGGAATAGAAATCAAGGACCTGGGCCGGGCGGTGGCGCTAAAGGTAAGGTGCCTGCCTTGCCTATGCTAGCCTTGGACGAACCGTGGTTCGATCCCCCAGTGTCCCATATGGTCCCCCAAGCCAGGAGCAACTTCTGAGCACATAGCCAGGAGTAACCCCTGAGCGTTACCGGGTGTGGCCCAAAAAACCAAAAAAAAAAAAAAAAATCAAGGACCACTCTGCTTTAAGAGAGATCATTCAATTCTTGGAGCAGTTGAGCAGAATTAAAGAGCCACATATTTGAGATAGGTGCACATAAAGCATAAAGGAAAAGACACCCTGAACATTATTTGGTTTATCCCTGAAGGTCTTCAACACTCAGACTGGAGCAACATTCCATCACTAATCAAATATTGAGATGTCAGTCTGAGTTGACAAAGTAGCCCTTGGGGTTCCTGGCCATTTCTTACTAACCCCTCCCCACACACAAAATGACAGAGATCTAAAGCTTTGTGCTGATGCGCACATATTTGACATGTAAGAAACCCACTGCAAATGTTTGAGAATGTTTGGGGGTGGTACATGATTATATTTGTTCTAGAAACTGAGGAAAATTTAACTATAAATAGATGGGCCTAGGCATTGGGATCTAGGAGTAAACAAATAAAACTCAGTCAACTGACTGAATGAAACTGAGTTTCATTTGTAGTGTGGCTTGGGTTTGTTTCAGACTTTATCCCGTAGATATGACACAGAGCATGAGTATGAGTGTTGGTTACCTGGGAGGATAGTACATTCCAAAGCCTTATTGACAACATGTGCTTGAGAAGAATGGGTTTAGTATCAATCTTAGCATGGCTTTTCTATCAGTTTTGCCACATTATTTAAACTCTCTGAGCTCTGGTTTTATCATTGAACAAAATGCTGATAATAGAATCCACTTTATAAAGTTGTTGAAGGGGTTAATTAAACCATAGATATAAAGCTCTGGGTATTGCTTGGTTCAGGGCTTAGTAAGTGAATGATAAAAGTAAAGGCTTACAGAGACCTGAGATGTTATGGGATTAATACAAACATTCAAGCCATTTGAATCTTTTGCTGAAGATGCTGTCAGGGCCAGATATATCATTGAGAAGACTGGATTAAGGTGGAAAATAAAAGGCTTTTGTTTAAAATATACTTTGGACAGCTGCAACAAAATGACACTAACAGCAAATGCCCATCTATGGAGGAATCCTGGTAACCTGGCTCAGTGTTATCTCGAAATGACCTTGACTATGCATTTTTTTTGTAGTGTCTTTTTTCCCCTCAGTAATTAGTTTTTTCATAAATAGTGCAATGAGTGTGATAAAGTTGAGGAGTTGATAAAGTCACAACATGCTTTAGTCTGAAAAAGAGGGGAAGCGTTGCCTCAGGATAACCTCATAGCACAGTGCTCATTTTGGGTTCTGAAGCCTTATGTTATGATATCTGTTTCTTTATATTTGATAGATATCTGACATCTATCCCATAACTTGAGCATATTACTAAACTCAGTTGTAAATTAGGCATGATAATAATTTCTACCTAGATACAGATTTTGAGCAAATGAAAGGATGTAAAGCACTTTGCATATGACTGACAACCACTTGATAGATAAGACATGACATGAAATGCAATTATTCTTGAGAGAAGATGTTTACATTTTCGCCAGCACTGTCAAACACTCTATGCTCCTTTCCTATCACTTTTTCCTCTAAGTAACTAGGAATCATGGTTTCATTTGCTAGATCATTGTGTACTAATCTTCAGATTGCTATTTTTCTGACATCAGAAGCTTTTCTCAAACTTTGTCTTCTGTGTCTCAGCTTAAATCTTTATTTCTTAGAGAAACCTTAAATCTATCATTCATCTAAATCATCTCCATCTATTACTAATAAGAACAATGTCATATTTGCTTTGTAATACTCTTCATAGTAAATTTAGAAATAATTATGTATTTTTTAATGACTGTCTTCCCATGAGTCTGTGGGTCCCTATGTGATGTGTATTGTACTGTTTTCCCAGTGCTCATAAATCAGTGTGTCTGTTTTATAAATGCGTGAAGAATAAACAGAAACTTAAAATGCAGGATTACAATTCATGGATAAAGTGCTTTTAGTTGAGACTAACAAACAGAAGACACATTTATGCTGCATATAAATGATGCTTAAGTAATTGGTTTTGGTGATAAGAAAATAGTTACTACTTTTTATTTTATTGATTTTATGGCCAGACCTGGCAATGCTCATGGATTATTCCTGGATCTGTACCCAGGAATGAGTCACAGTGGTGCTTGAGGGACCATCTGGGATGCGAAAGACAGAACTTAAGTTGGTCACTTGTAAGCAGACCCACTGTACTCTTTCACCAGGTCTCAGTTCTGACTTTTAAAGGCATTTTTCTAAACCTATTATGCACATGGTTTAATTTTCAAAAATTCCTAAAAATTAGATACTATCATGACCTGCTCCATTGTAATACATGGATATGCTAGCACAAACAATAAAACATATTCATGTTGGGACCGGAGCGGTGCCGCAAGCTGTAAGGCGTCTGCCTTGCCTGAGCTAGCCTAGGACTGACTGCAGTTGGATCCCCCAGCGGGTCATATGGTCCTCCAAGCTAGGACAGATTTCAGAGCACATAGCCAGGAGTAACCACTGAGCATCACTGGGTGTGACTCAAAAACCAAAATCAAACCAAAAGAAAAAAAACCTCCCCTCAAAAAAGAACCCAACCAAACAAAAACTTATTACAAAACCCTCCCTTCAAAAAAAAAAACAAAAACAAAAACAAAAAACTCAACCAAACAAACAAAAACTTATTCATGTTACTTTGGGTCGAATTTGCATTTGTAGGTTGACATGCACAAATTTTATACTGGTTTGCTTTTGCTTTACCTTTTTCCCAACTCTATCTGGTTCATTCTTGGAAAACCTTGAATGAAAATTAGTTATAAATTAGTTATAAAAGATCAACTTTTTTGCCATGTTATTTAATATATTTAATTGATACTATTTGTATATATCTTTGTGAATTCCAAATGAAAAATTAATTGTGTTATTATTAATTAAGGTATTAATTAAGATATCACCCCATTTCTAGCAGACCAAGAAGTTGCTTTCTATTCCTGTGCATTTTTCTCCATCTTTTGTTGTTGTTGTTTTGTTGTTTTGGGGCCACACTCTGTGATGCTCATGGATTACTCCTGGATATGTGCTCAAAAATTGCTTCTGGGGGTCATATGGGATGCCTGGGGTTGAACTGGTACCATCTGGATCAGCCGCGTGCAAGGCAAATGCTTTACTGTTATGCTATAGCTTTGGCTCCTGTGCTATAGCGCTGGCCCATCCATCTTTAACCTTTGCCTCTTACCTCACTGATGCTGTATTATTTTCCCTTTGTATCAGACCCATAATCGAGCAGAATAGTTTAGGATTTAACTAGTTCTTTCTGTTCGTCTGTTTAAATGGTAGTATCTGCTATACTGGTATGATGCATTTTCTTTTGGTTTTGCATTTATTTTGGGGTCATGTATAGGAGTACTCAGGGCTCTGATACTGTGCTCAGGATCACTTTTGTTTGGCTTGGGTAATATATACGATAGGAGTGTCAGGATTTAAACTCAGGTCCTCCATTTGCAAGCAAGTAGCCTACCCTATATATTATCACTTCTGCCCAGGATATATTTTCATCACCCATTTTCCAGTTATTGAGTTGGCTTAAACTCCACCCCCAATACTTGCACTGTTTGTTTTCTTTTTAAAATACTTTGTTCTTAAAAATTACAAAAATGGCTGCAGTTGGGCTCAGTCATAAAAAAAAACAGCACCTTGACTGTGCAACATTCCCACCACGAAGGATGGAGCCCTATTCCTGCCTGCTGTGTGCTTAGGCAGTCTGGAGGCGTTTTAAAGGGTCTTTGCTCAGCTTTTGCCCTGCTCAGCTCCATTTGGTGGCTGGCCGAGAACCCCACCCTCAGCCATAACAACTCGTGCATATCGCAGAGGTAGGCTGTCTCTGCTTATGAAGGGTGGAGCCTGACTTAAAGTGTAAATAAACAGTAATCAAGTTCTATTAACCTGATGCTCATGCTTTCACTTATTTTAAGAAGTGATGTAAATGTATTTGAAAATGAACATAAGCCATCAATGAGGCTTATGTAAGGGGAACCTTTTAAAGAGAATATTAGGCAATTTTAACCCCAGGTTTTCTATTCAAATGGAAATGTTATTAAAACATTAGTACTTTGAAATAGTAGTGTCAATATAAAAACATTCCCTTAAATACTTTATAAATTATTTCATCCTTCCCAGAGAACCTCTTAGTTCTATTTTTTAAAAATAAATCAGAGTAATGCAGAATAAATTTTTCTCTCACTCAATTTTAGTGGAAAGCTTTATTTCAAATGCAGCTGGACAGGACTGACACTTTTGTATTATCCTGCCTTTCTCTTTAAGCACAAGGAAAGAAATAGTTTATAAGCTGAAGTTTTGGCTCTTTGTGAACAGTTGGCAAACAGGAAGGGGAAGAGTGAGATGACAGTTCTTATCCATAATACATGCTTTCCATGGTGCATGCATGCCTCTTCAATAAAGCTTTGTCAAAATGTAAAAAGAGAAATATAAAAAAGGTAACTTAAAGATGCAAACTAGTCCATTTTTAAAATAAATATAGTACATAAACAAATATATTACCTGTGCACCTGTTTTCTTTAGAAACTCTTAGTTACACATCAGTGGAAATCATTTGATCCCTGACTCCAATGCAATTCTTATTCTTTGTGATGTAGTACAGCCAACACTTGATACAAATAAAGGTTGTCACTATTTTTGAGCATTTATACTTTTCAAAGCAAGCTCCCCTGTGTTGTTTCTCCATAATTTGACAAAAGGATGTCAAATATGATTGTTTGGGAGTTATTGGACCTTGAAACTGACCAACACAACATTTTTTTTTTGCATTTTTCTCTTTTTTGGTCCCTCTCTTTGAGGAGAGAAATGTCTCATTATCATAATCATTTTCTTGGTTGAAGAATTTTGTGTCACTACGGCTTATTAGGGAGCAAATCATAAAGAACCTGATGTTAACTTCCAAGTACAAGAAAATTATGAAGAGCCATGCTTTTAAATACCAGTTACAACTCCTGCAGTTTTAATGTAATTTCCAAATTCATGGATATATGCTTTAGATTACTGATCAATATTTAGGGTAGTTGGATGCTAACTAGATCATTTCAAAATATTTAAAAGGCCACAATGATAAATTATTTCACATTATTCACAGCATGATTATGAATGTTTATGAATGATAACATTGAAATGATTTAAAGCTCATTCTTGGAGAGAAAAATACTGAGTCAACTTTGAATTGCTCAATATCTATTTCTGTATTTGATATATACCCAGAAATAAACCAAGAGTATTCTTCATATTGATTTGTATTGTATTTCTTCATTTTTTTGCTTGATAAGGGGTATTGCAATAAGGACTTTAGAGGCACAGGTATAGTGTAAATATGTCCACTTGCATATATTTTGGAGAAGAGCTATTTCATTTCATGGAAGTTTCAATTCTCAACTTCCAAATACCCTACAAAATCAATTGCTGGCATATTTCATATTAATCATACATATCCAATTTTATATGCAAATGCATATTAATTTTTGATTTTAGCATTCTAAATCTCTCTTGAATCAAATATATTAAAAATATTTGATTTTATATAATGCCAATTCTAGAATAACTAGATGAAATAAGATGTGAAGTATTTAATTTATTGTAACTGGCATATTTAATTACCTGAAGTTTCAATGTGGGAAATGTAATGTAAAAAAAAGTAACATGGACTCTTCCCTATAGTGCACAGGTAGTGGCAATAGGCATTTGATTATAGCACAGCAAGGATAACAAGCTGTAAATTAGGACTGCTGCTGCATTTTCACAACCACCTTTTTTTATTTTTGTATTTTTGGGTCACACCCGGCAGTGCTCAGGAGTTACTCCTGACTCTGCACTTAAAAATTGTTCCTAACATGGGGGACTATTTGGGATGCCAAGAATAAAACCACTATCTATCCTAGATAGGCTGTATTCAAATCAAATGCCCTACAGCTATGCAATCTCTCCAGCTCCCCTTCCTTCCTCCCTTCCTTCTTTCCTTTCTTTCTTCCCTCCTTCCTTTCATCCCTCTTTCCCTTCCTTCCCTCCTTCCTTCCCTCCTTCCTTCCTTCCCTCCTTCCTTTCATCCCTCTTTCCCTTCCTTCCCTCCTTCCTTCCCTCCTTCCTTCCTTCCCTCCTTCCTTTCATCCCTCTTTCCCTTCCTTCCCTCCTTCCTTCCCTCCTTCCTTCCTTCCTTCCTTCCTTCCTTCCTTCCTTCCTTCCTTCCTTCCTTCCTTCCTTCCCTCCTTCCTTCCTTCCCTCCTTCCTTCTAATTCTTTCTCTTTCCTTTCTTTTTATTCTTTCTTTTCAATTCTTTTTGTTATTCTTCAACCTTTGTCTCTGTCTTACTCATTTTCTTAAGGAAATTTAATAAGGGAAAATGTTAGGATCAGAAATAATTAATCAGTAAATATTGTGACCCAGTCATAATATAAATACAAATACTCCTCGCTTAATGACCAAGTTCTGTTTCAAGGAGTCTTGCCAGTGGCTTTTCTATCCTGTTTATTCTTTCAAAAAAACCAACTCCTGCTCTCATTAAATTTTTCTATTGTTTTTTTTTATTTATATGTTGTTTATTTCTATTCTGGTTTTTAGTATTTCTCTTCTTCTGACTATGTTACTTTGCTGCTATTATTCCAGATCCTTAATGTGCCCTTGTAGACTGTTGATTTTGTCATTTTTCTCTTTCATTACATAGTCCTATATTGCTATAAATTTCCCCCTAATTAATGCTTTAGCTGTGTCTCACAAATTTGGACAATTTGTTTCTTCATTGTCATCAGTCTCAAGGTATCTTTTTTATTTCTTCCTTGAGTTCTTCTTTGATTCAGCTGTTGTTGAATAGCATGTTGTTTAATCTCCAGATGTTGGATTTTCTCCACAGTTTCTTTACAGTCAATCTTGATCTCTGATGCATAATGATCTGATAGCTGCTTCTAATAATCCTTATATTTGTGACTTTAATATAATATATTTCTATTAGATTTATATCCTAAGGCATGGTCTATTCTAGAGAAGGTTCCATGTGCACTTGAGAAGAATGTGTATTCTGTTTCTTGGGATAGAGTGCCCGTATATGTCCATTAGGCCTATTTCCTCTAATTTCTCAATTAGGGCTTTTATGTCTTTACTAGTTTTCTGCCTGTTGGATCTGTCTAGAGGTGATAGTGAGTATTGAAATCTCCTACTACTATCACTTTTCCTTTTATATGTTTTTCTAGGTTTGTGAGCAAATGTCTTACATATATTGCTAGCTCTGCTGTCAATGCATAAATACTGATCAGATTCAGTACTTCCCAGTCCAAAGTTCGCCTGATCAGTCATGACCCTATTGGTATCTGAGAACTTTCTTGGGGTTGAATGTGATTTGATCTGATATAAAAATGACTGTCTCATATTTTTTTGTTTTCCATTGGCTTGAATAATTGATTTCCATTCTTTAATTCTAAGCCTGTGCCTGTCCTGTTTTTTTTTAGATGTGTTTCTTGAAGGCAGCAGATATCTAGCTTTGTTTTCTGATCCAACCCACTACGCTGTGTCTTTTAATTAGGGAATTTAGCCCATTGATATTTAAGGAGATTATTGACAGAATTGTTGTATTGAGTAGAGTGGTTGTTACAATCGGGGGTTTGGATTGTGTAACACATCTTTGTTCGCTTAGAGTTGGTTTGATTAGCACAAATAGTGTAAGTTCTTTCTTTTCTGAGAATGTTTTTAATTCTCCCTCCCATATAAATGAGAGTTTTGCCGTGTAGTGGACTCTAGGTTGGAAGTTTCTTTCATTCAGTAGCTTAAATATGTCACCCCCACTGTCTTCCTTGCTTCATTTCAAAGGGGAGGCCTGGTTTGATTCTTATGATCCTTCCTTTGCACTTGAGTGTTTTTCTCTACCTTATTACTTTAAATAATTCATCTTTCTCTTTATATCTTGCCAATTGGATTACCATATGTCTTGGTGTTGGTCTATTAGGGTCTATTTTATTAGGGACTCTTGTTGCCTCCTGAATTTGAACGGTTTTTTCTTCCCAGAGGGTGTGAAAATTCTCTGCTATTATTTCCCTCACTACTTGTTCTTCTCCTTTCCCTTTATATTCCCCTTCTGGTATTCCTAAAATTTGTAGGTAATTTATTTTATCTTTGTTCATTAGGTGCCTAACTTTTTCCTCCAATGTTTTGTTTCCTGCTTTATTGACTTTTTTGTCATTTTTGTTTTGTAGTTTTTCTTCAAGTTCCTCTATACATTCTTCTAACTGTATGATTCTGCTATTATGGCTTGCTAAGATGTTTTTTATTTTCCTGAGTTCCAGTTGTATGAATAGTTTAATTTTATGTAAAAGTTCTTCTTTGAGTTGGTTGAATTGTTCATCTATAGATTTCTTAATTTCAGAGCCTAGTGATTCCTTGATTTCCAGTTGATTTTAAGTTCTCATCTATTGGGCACATGTGTTTTGGTGAATTTAGAAACTTGATAGGGTTTCTCTCCATTTCCCCAGCTATTAGCATCTTTTTTAGTTTGCCCATAATTTTTGCATTTGGTGGTTTTAAATGTTGAGCTTTCGGGTTGTTTAATAAAGTGGTCTGCTCTACTGATGGTATTAGAGGTGCTTGAGGATATAATTAATTTATGTTTATTTTTCCTATCCAGGTGGCTTGCCTAAGTATGATAGGTATATTACTAGCTGGTTCAATCTTTTGCTATACTGTTTTATGGGCTGTGGATTATCTGAAGAAATTGAGTGTTGGGTCTGGCTGACTAGCCCTATATCAGGGGTGGTGAACATGCAGCTCTTGAGCCCGCATGTGGCTCCCGGCCAAACTGAATGCGGCTCTTTGCCTATTATGTGTTTAATATATTATTGTTAAAATTAGATGCTTCTGTGTGAGTGTTTGTCTGTTTTGGTAGGTCACTGTGTGGTGTGGCTCTCTGACTCTCACGGTTTAAAATTGTGGCTCTTTGTGTCAAACTTATTCGCCACCCCTGCCCTATATGGTATAAGTTAGGTGAGTTTGAGCGTTTCACAGGTTAGCGGGAAGGGTCTGGACTTTTCCAGAACTGGAAGTTGGTTCCTGTCTGTTCCCTGGTTAGCACACTCATTGTCCCCAGAGCCTCCTGGGTCGAGGAGGAGAGATGGCATGCTTCCTTCTTGCCTTCCCAGGCAAGAGTGGTACCTCTAGTCCCTGGTCCCCTTACTTACAGTGTCCCAGGGGTGCCTAGGCTGGGGCGGCAGGATGGCTACCTCCGCCTGCTTTCTCCCGGCCCTCTGGTCCCTGTTACCCTCACTCACATTATCCCAAGGCTGCCTAGGGTTGGGCAGGCAAGGTGGTGACCCTGAACACTTTCTCTTGGCCCTCTGGTCCCTCACATTCCATACTCTTAAGGAAGACATTGATTAATGATAAATACAAGAAACATATATTGGGATGATTTAAAAAGGCATCTAGTGAAAGTAGACAAAATTATATTAGGAAAATTGCTCCCCTCTGTCTCTCTTTATTGTGATTTTCTTTCATGTGAGTAAAAGGTATATTGAGTTAAGGACTTTATTTTAATCCAGGTGAGTGGACCCTTATAATGGACAGTCTTCTCTAGAAAAAAATATCATGCAATTTAGAATCATCATTTTCTTAACTACTCATTAGGATTTTAAAGTTCGATTTAGCATTAACTATAACCTAGCTTTGCTGGGAACCTAAGTACAGCCATGATAGGCTCAAGTTTTAAGGAACAAAGACTAGGCCAGAACATACACCTGGGGACGTGAGGGTGGACAGGTTCACAAGCATCCAGTAGGCTCCTGAACCCCTCCTAGACTACTTCAGCTGACCCCAAGGCCCCATAAACCACAATATTCCACTCTTGATATCTACCCATAAAAGGGAATATCCTAAACAACAGCCAATCAACTTAAAGGTTAACTGTGATGGTTTGAAGCCTATGTAAGCACATAAAAGGAAACTGAGAGCTCAGTAAGGGGTCATTCATTGCCTTAGAGAGGTGATCCAAGCATGCTAGTAAATAAACTTCCATGCCTTATTGCAGTGCTGTTTGTCTCCCGGATGATCTTTGTGGGATGGATCTCAAAATTGGGCTTATCACATCCAAACCATAAGACTTGATTTGGGAATATTCAATTATATTGGGGTATATTCATTTAGGCATAGTTAACTTTTTACATCAGCTATATTTAGGTCCTTGAGTCTCTATGTTAATGGGTATCAATTTTGGTTTGATTTTTCTTTATAGTTTATTTTATAAAATGTGTAGATTTTCATAGTCATGAGAGTAAATAGAGATGCTAGAACTGAATAGAAATAAATAAATCAAGAGAAATGAATAAACTAGAAAAATCAATTCAACTTTCTTTGGTATCAGAACTTCTGCAGAAGTTTGTTAAAATTAGATAATTATACATGCTGATCCTTTTCTTTCTTGAAGTATCACATGAATGGAAATCAAGAAATGGTTGACTGCCATGTTGTTTTCTCTGACCCTGTGTTTGAGCTGTGCTCACTATCTCATTTTAAATTCTCCAGAACGAAAACTTTCTTGTTTAATTTAAACAAAATTCACACCAACATTACAAAGGTATGATTCTTCAATACTGAGCTTTAAAATTCTTCATATTTATCAGAAAAGGTGGAACATGTAGAATTAATGAGAGTTTTCAAGATGCATGTCACTTTATTGACAGCTTCTTTTTGTTGCTGTTTATATAATTTCTGGGAGATTTTCCATATTGGTTTTTCTGTCAATTCTGCATGCATTCTCTTGTGAAAACAAAACTGTCCTTCAAATAATTAAATCTTTTATCTGCCAAAACTAAAATATTCACTAACTTGTATAAATACTACACTACCAGAATTAAACAAGTTTCATTTTAAAAACACATTATGTTAATGTAGTACATGTTTTAGTATTAAAGATAAGTAGTAATAATTTCATTGACAAATTATACTAATCATCATCGGTGTTTAATACTACATAGTTCCTAGTCTTGGAACAATCTATAGTTAATAATAAATAGTATATTATGACATCTTTATATTTTGATAAGTATAATAAAATAATTTAGTAAAGAAATCAATATTAAAACCTGTGACTTGTTATTCAAATTTGAGGGGTTTTTTTTTCATTGTGATTTTTTTCTTTTGTTCCAGTCTGTTGCTCTGAAATACATGTCTTGTTTTATTAGCAATTATTTTGTCTTAGGATACATCCTTGAAAGAATGATGATGATAAGGCCCTTTCCTACTTTTCTCACTTAATAAAACTTGGGCAAACATAGATTATACATCAGTAGTTACCTTTCTGATCTGAGATGTATTTAACTTTATCGTAATATTTAGAAACAAAAATGTTAGGTATCCCTGCCAATGCTAAGTTTGTTTGCTTTGCGTTAGTGAATATGTTCTTTCTCTGGAAACTTTTCCTGTTATTGTTGTTCTATGTTGGGGCTACACCTGTCTCTTCTCAGGCATACTTCTGGCTCTGCACTCAGGAATCACTCCCATAATTCTCTGGATTTGGAATGTGGTGCTGGGGATCAATGAGGGCCAATCACATGAAAGCAGCACCTTACCTGCTGTACCGCTGTACGCCTCTTTGGCCCCAATTTCTTTCCTATTTTCTTTATGCAATGTCATCTTTTATGTGGCTTAATTTATAATATAACTTTTTTGTACTTTAACTCTTTTCAAGCTGAAGACTAAGATACTTAATATTATAATTTTAATTTACTAATTATAATTTTCATATTTTATCTTTATATAAAATTTAACCATAACGCAAAACAAATGGATCCTTGAGTATCTTAGTCAAGTAGCTATTTTTGTCACTTTAGTTTGGGGGACTTTGTTGGGTTTTGTGGTACCTTGGCTCTGCTCAGAGCTTATTCATGACTCTGTGCTCAGAGACCATTCCTTGTGGAGCTGAGGAGACTATATGTACGCTAGGACTAAATCTTGATGAGCCCTATGTAAGATTTAACCTCTGTTCTATCTCTCTAAACTGGCCAGTAGTGTTTATACTTTTCTAACACTGGTTTGTTCTCTCTGTCGTTCTACTCCAGTTCTCTTTTCTCTCTTCACCCCTTATTTACCTTTCCCACAACCACTCATCAAAATTTTATGAATCAAGCACAGATGTTCTTTTTATATTTACCTTTTTGTGAGTAATACATTTTATGTAAGTAATTCTTTATATATTTACCTTTCTGTAATTACATTATATACATAAAACATATATAATGATTATATGTGTGTATATATATATATATGCTACGGAAACCTAAAATATCTTACTATATTATTGATCTTATTGTTGAGACTGCTTTCATTGTTGACATCATTTCTTTCTGTTCAAAAATTGGTTTATAGTCTTTACAAAAATCTGAATATAATTATAACACCCTATTTTTGTAAAACATTTTGTAAAACATGCAATATGTGATCATTAGTGAAGTAGAATATATGAAAAAATATCTTTTTAAAATATCATTTTACCCAGATACAGATTAACTATCATAAATAAGTTTCTTTGCCTTGGCTTTTTTCCCCCTCATAGTATATCTTGGAAATCATTATATCAAAGCTTATGAAATAGATGTACTACTCACTTTTGTTATATTGCTGTGTGACTCTAATATAACTGACTAACCTGCTATCTTTGAAGAAATGAAGTAAGTTTGGACCATACCAGACAATGCTCAGGAATTCTCTTCTTAGTACTTAGGGATCACAGTGGGCAGTATTTGGGGGATCTTAATTGGTGCTGGAGATGAAAACAGGGTCAGTCACATGCAAGGCAAGACCCTTACTTGCTATACTATCTCTCAGGCAACACTATTCCTTTCTTATGGCCCTTTACATAGATTTTAGTGTTTAACTTCCACCACCCCCAAATTCAGTAAATAAATTTGTGAATATATTCTGTATGACTGTAGAATTACTCCAAGAACTAGAACTGTTTAATAAAATTATTCTTGCCCTTTGGCATTTTTGTGAATTGTTTAATGTTTTGTCAAGTTGCTCTCTAGAAGGATGCTCTCATTTATATTCCTGTGAACAACAAATGTTTGTTTTCTCACACTATTTCAGCCATGGGAAGTAATTAACATTTTTGCTATTTGCATACATTAAAAATGTTTTTTCTTTTTGTTTTGGTTTGCAGTTTTTAATTATAAGTACATATGAAGATTTTTCAAATATTTCCTTGACTTGGTGATTTTGTTTTTCTTGCATGAGAAATGACTTTTATGTACTCTGCCTCTCTCCTACTTTCTTTCTTTCTTTCTTTCTTTCTTTCTTTCTTTCTTTCTTTCTTTCTTTCTTTCTTTCTTTCTTTCTTTCTTTCTTTCTTTCTTTCTTTCTTTCTTTCTTTCTTTCTTTCTTTCTTTCTTTCTTTCTTTCTTTCTTCTTTCTTTCTTCTTTCTTTTTCTTTCTTCTTCTTTCTTTCTTTCTTCTTTCTTCCTTCTTTCTTTTTCTTATTTCTTCTTCCTTCCTATCTTCTTTCTTACTTTCTTTCCTTGTTCCTTCCTATCTTCTTTCTTTCTTTCCTTATTTCTTCCTTCCTTCCTATCTTCTTTCTTTCTTTCTTTCTTTCTTTCTTTCTTTCTTTCTTTCTTTCTTTCTTTCTTTCTTTCTTTCTTTCTTTCTTTCTTTCTTTCGTTCTTTCTTTTCTTATTTCTTCCTTCCTATCTTCTTTCTTACTTTCTTTCCTTGTTCCTTCCTATCTTCTTTCTTTCTTTCCTTATTTCTTCCTTCCTTCCTATCTTATTTCTTTCTTTCTTCCTTTCTTTCTTTCTTCCTTCCTTTCTTTCTTTCTTTCTTTCTTTCTTTCTTTTTTTCTTTCTTCTCTTTCTTTCTTTCTTTTGTTCTTTCTTTCCTTATTTCTTCCTTCCTATCTTCTTTCTTACTTTCTTTCCTTTCTTCCTTCCTATCTTCTTTCTTTCTTTCCTTATTTCTTCCTTCCTTCCTATCTTCTTTCTTTCTTTCCTTATTTGTTCCTTCCCTTCCTATTCTTCTTTCTTCTCTTTCTTTCTTTCTCTCTCTCATAACTATTTTTTCCTCTATAAGAGCATTTTTTATTTAGCTATTTGGGGAGCCTACTTGTATAGATTCTTATTAATTTGCTTTGTTATAATTATAGTGTGTAATGTTTTAAAGCATAGTAACTTTTCTTTTTGGTATATACTTACGTGGTCCCCTCTAAGCATGTATGTATATGCATACTCATATATATGTATATATGCACAAATATACACACGTGTGCGTTCTTATGTATGAATTGTAGCTATTTATATGCATAATTTATAAAATATATAAACATTCTACATATTGTTAACCTTTCATAACTAAAGCACACAGCCATCAGGTCTTTTAAGCATTAAAAGTAAAAGAACTACTAGAAGTTTTCTTCAGTGCATTATTTATTAGAAATATAATGATTCTAAAGTCAAAAATGTTTCAGCTTAAGATAATTTTCTAGAAATTATGCTACTCATCCTTAACCTGAATGAATTAGTGGATGTTTTCACACCAGATCAATGCTTTCATGTGCCTATAATTAAGGCAAGAGGAACTAATTAAGTGTCTTTAAGTTGAATGCCTCACATTGCTTCTCTCAAGGTTATATCCCTGAAAAACTTCTAAGGCTATGAAAAGTCAAGATCTCTGAAAAGCATTTTCCCTTGCTTTTTGTCTCATAACAAGGGTATTTCTGCTTTTGGGTTTTTATCCTCCTGAAATGAGGAGTAGAAAGAATCACGGTCAAGGTTCTGCTCTCAACTTGTGGTGATTTTCTTAAGCTGTAAAGCAACTTTCTGGGCAATCACTTATTGTCTACTTCATTTCTGCCATCCATTGACAACAATGAACCCAGGGAATACATACACTCAAGGCAAACATTTCTCCATGAATCTATTTTTCTGATATTTTGGTTTTGTTTTTCACTTTATCATGTGTAAACCACTGTCTTGAAGTATTCTGTAATTGCTTGAACACCGAGATTCAGTAAACAGTACAGAGAGGGAAGAAACAAAGATTTCTGCCTCCATAACCCAGAGCACTTAGCCCTTTCTGACTGTTATCCCCAATGTTTGTGAATTGAAGATTCAAGAAGGAAGTAGGTTAATTGAGGTTAGCATGTTCTCAGTAGTTCCAAGTCTTAAAGATTAATAAAACTGATAACAGTTTATGGTCAACTACAATGTATTAACCATTGTATTTTATACTTTAGGTAATGAAGAATTCAAACGAGGCTCATACAGATTTAGATTTATAGTCTTGGGAATTAATATGTATATTAATGTTATATATAGACATCATATATAATTTGCTATATGGACAGATTAGTTAAATTCTAAATTTTTCTTCTAAGAAACAATATCCAGAGTGAATACATTTTAAGAAGTTGGTCTGAATTTTAACTAAATGAAAGCATTTTAAGAGCCACAGTTTTCATTTTTTCTGTGATTATACCCCCAAATACCAAAAAATACTTTGTACATAGTAGTCGCTTAAGAAATATGTTGTAGTGTAGGGAACCCCGCTCCTGACCCCGCGGCGCCCAGGGTGAGTGCATTTTCCTGGGGCGCCCACACGTGGAGGACCGGAGGCATCTGCGTCCGCCACCTTGCGCGCGACCCCCCCCCCATAGACTGCGGTAGACTGCAGAGGCCAGAGCCGCTCCAAACCGGGGTGTAGGGACCCCTGCTCCTGTCCCCGCCTGCGACCAGGGCACTCGGAGAACACCGCACAGGCCAGATTGTTGGCACAGAGACCACACCAAACATTGCCTCAATTTCCAGGCCTCAGAGTTCACCCCACCCGACCCGAGCGTAGACAGAGGAGGGCATTCCCTAGTATCTAGTGGGCCGGAGTCACCTGCCCCGCTGGGACAGGTGGGACGAATAGACTGGGTGAGCTTGGGCCTGCCCCCTGGACCTTTAGGTAACCTAGAGCAACCTAGCCCCGAGCCCCAGAGTGGAGCTGAGACCCCCCAAGGGCTGAGAGCAGCTACTGGGAGGGCTTGACTGGGGGAATTTGGAGGAGCAGAGCTTCATTGACCCCCAGATAAGGGAGGGAACAGAGAGTCAGGCTCAACAGCACCCGCGACCAGTGTGGCCAGGAGCGGAACTACACCTGCTGACAGGAATAAAGAGGAAGACTGACTTCCAAGTAGTAGAGGAGAGGAGAAAGAGGAGAGGAGAAACAGTGCCCCCCACCACTGTGGTCAGGAAAGGGCCAGTACTAGCTGCCAACAAAAGGGGAAAACAACTAACCAGGCCACATAAAGAGTACAGGAGGATCCAAACCTCAGCGAGTTCACCCAAAAGTCCCTCTAGAACTACCCTCGGGGAGGGAACCCACTCCCACACCACAGGGGATCAAAACAGGTGAAAATTAGAAGCACAGCACTCTAAAACACACCATTAAATACAAAGAAATATGCGTAAATCAAGGAGATCTCTAATATCTGGAGATATGGTGACAAACCCTTGCAAGCTTCCAAGTCCACCAAAACAAACAGATCCACGAGATGAAGACCTAAAAGCAGCCATGAAGAAGGAAATGCAAGAATTAATAAAAGAATTGAGAGAAACCCTAGCTATCGAGTATAAGAAATCTATGGATGAACGAATCAGCCAAATTAAAGAAGAAATGTTAAAGAACATGAGAGATTCCATACAAAAAGAAGTGAAGGAATTAAAAGACAAAGTAACAAGCCTTACAAGCAGAAACACAGAATTGGAGAAACACATTGAAGAACTCGAAGGTAAACTGCAAACAAAAAATGATCAAGAAACCAACAAAGAAAGAAAAGGCAAAGCACTGGAAGGAAAAGTCCAGTATCTAATGAACAAGGACAAAAGAAACAATCTAAGAATTGTGGGTATACCAGAAGGAGAGGAAATAGGGAAAGGGGAAGAACATGTAGTCAGAGAGATAATAGAGGAGAACTTCCCCACCCTCTGGAAGGAAACTGCAATGCCAATACAGGAAGTAAAAAGAGTTCCCAATAAGATAGACCCTAATAAACAAACACCAAGACACATGGTAATCCAATTGGCAAAAAACAAAGAGAAAGAGGAACTCCTTAAAGCAATAAGGAAGAAAAGAAACCTCAAGTACCAAGGTAGGGACATAAGAATCAAACCAGATCTCCCATTCGAAACAATTCAAGCAAGAAAACAGTGGAATGACATATTTAAATGGCTGAACGAAAGAAATTTCCAACCTAGGGTCCAATACCCAGCAAAACTTACATTCATATGGGAGGATAGACAAAAAACATTCTCAAACAAGAACGAATTTGAACTATTTGTGCAAACAAAACCGATCCTAAGCGACTTACTCAAAGACGAATTACACAATCCAAACCCCCGATTGTAACAAAAACCACCCTACACAACACAACTACACAACAATCCTCTCTCTCAATAATCTCCCTAAATGTTAACGGACTAAACTCTCCAATTAAAAGACACATAGTAGAGAACTGGATTAGGAAAAATAAACCGAATTAATAAAACAAAAAAAAAGTCTGCTGTCTGCAAGAAACACACCTACAGATGCAGGATAAGCACAGACTTAGAATAAAAGGTTGGAAAGTAATTATTCAGGCCAATGGAAAACAAAAAAGAGCAGGGACAGCCATTTTTATATCAGACCAAATTGCATTCAACCTCAAGAAAGTGATCAGAGACAAAGAGGGTCACTACTTACTGATCAGGGGAACAATAGATCAAGAAACACTAACCCTGGTCAATATCTGTGCACCTAAAGTAGAGCCAGCAAAATATGTGAGGCAACTACTGGCAAACCTGGAGAAACACATGAAGGGAAATGTGATAATAGTAGGGGACCTCAATACTCCACTATCACCACTGGACAGATCCACCAAACAGAAAAATAGCAAAGAAATAAGAGCTCTGAATGAAAAATTAGAAGATTTAGGGCTAATAGACTTATATAGAGCCCTCCACCCCCAGAAAGCAGAATACACATTCTTCTCAAACCCACATGGAACCTTCTCCAGAATAGACCATGTATTAGGATACAAAGCCAACCTATATAAGACCACAAAGGTAAGGATCATTAGAAGTACCCTCTCAGATCACTATGCAACAGAGCTCAAAATTGAGGTCAAGAAGAAGCAATGGAGAAAAACTAGTACCTGGAGATTAAACAACATGCTGCTCAACAACAGCTGGATCAAAGAACAACTCAAGGAAGAAATAAAAAGATTCCTTGAGACAAATGACAATGAAGAGACAACATGTCAAAATTTATGGGACACAGCAAAAGCAGTAATTAGGGGGAAACTCATAGCAATACAGGCCTATGTCAAGAAACAGGAAAATAACAAAACCAACAGTTTAAAAGACCAACTCAAAGAATTGGAACAACAGCAACAGAGAAATCCAACCACATCCAGAAGGCAAGAAGTAATAAAAACCAGAGCAGAAATAAACAACATAGAAACTAAGAAAACAATACAAAAAATCAATGAGACCAGGAGTTGGTTTTTCGAAAAAATAAACAAGATAGACAAACCACTGGCAAAACTCACCAAAAAATGAGGGAAAACACCCAAATCAGTAGGATCACAAATGAAAGGGGAGATATTACAACAGAACCCCAAGAAATACAACATATCATGAGATCATATTATGAACAACTATACTCAACTAGGCTAGAGAACCCAGGAGAAATTGATAGATTCTTGGAAAAAACCCTCTTCCAAGACTGGAAAAGGAAGATATAGAAATCCTAAACAGACCAATCACCTCAGAGGAAATTGAAGATGTAATTAAAAAACTCCCTAAGAACAAAAGCCCAGGCCCAGATGGATTTACAGGTGAATTCTATCAAACATTTCAGGAAGAGTTACTACCACCTTTTCCATAGGCTTTTCCAAACCATAGAAAAAACAGGAATCTTCCCCAACTCCTTTTATGAGTCTAATATTACACTCATTCCCAAAGAAGGCAAAGACACCACCAAAAAAGAAAACTACAGACCAATCTCACTAATGAACATAGATGCAAAGATACTCAATAAAATATTAGCAAACCGAATCCAGCACTTCATCAAAAAGATCATACATCACGACCAAGTGGGATTCATCCCAGGAATGCAAGGTTGGTTCAACATACGCAAATCAATCAACATTATACATCACATCAACAACATGAAGAACAAAAACCACATGATCATATCAATCGATGCAGAGAAGGCGTTTGACAAAATCCAACATCCTTTCATGTTAAAGACACTCAGCAAAATAGGGTTAGAAGGAACCTTCCTCAAGATAGTTACAGCCATATATGAAAAGCCTACAGCCAACATTATACTCAATGGTGAGAAACTAGAAGCATTCCCACTAAGATCAGGAACTAGGCAAGGCTGCCCACTCTCTCCACTTTTATTCAATATAACCTTAGAAGTCCTAGCAATAGCAATCCGACAAGAGAAGGAAATCAAAGGAATTCAAATCGGGAAAGAGGAACACAAGCTATCTCTATTTGCCGACGATATGATGATATACATCGAAAACCCTAAAGAGACCACAGTAAAACTCCTAGAAACAATTAACCAATACAGCAAAGTGGCTGGTTACAAAGTCAATACACAAAAGACAGTAGCGTTTCTATATACAAACAATGAAGTTGAGGAGAGAGAGATTAAAAATACAATACCATTTAAGATAGTTTCAAAAAATATCAAGTATCTAGGAATCAACCTTACAAGAGAAGTGAAAGACCTATACCAGGGAAACTTCAAAACACTTCAGAAAGAAATTGAAGACGATCTAAAGAAATGGAAGAACATTCCATGCTCATGGATAGGTAGAATTAACATAATCAAAATGACTATCCTACCCAAACTCCTATATAGATTTAATGCAATCCCTATCCAAATCCAGACACAATTCTTTAAAGAATTAGAACAATCATTCACAAAATTCATCTGGAACCACAAAAGACCCAGGATAGCCAAACAAATACTGAAAAACAAGAAGCTGGGAGGCATCTCCTTCCTAACCTGAAACTATACTATAAAGCCATAGTAATCAAAACAGCATGGTACTGGAACAGAGACAGGACCTCAGACCAGTGGGTCAGAACAGAATTCCCAGACATAAACCCCCAGGTATATAGCCAACTAATATTTGATAAAAGAGGCAAGAATCTGAAGTGGAGCAAGGAGAGCCTATTCAACAAATGGTGTTGGTACAACTGGAAAACCACATGTACGAAAGTGAAAATCAACCCATACCTTACTCCTTATACAAAAATCAACTCAAAATGGATCAAAGACCTTGAAATCAGACCAGAATCCATAAAGTTTATCGAGAATAAAATAGGCAGAACACTCGAAGACCTATATATCAAAAGGTCTTTGAGAATGGAGCACCAATGGCAAGAACGTTAGCATCAAATATAAACAAGTGGGACTACATCAAACTAAAAAGCTTCTGCATGGCAAAAGAAACCCTACTTAACGCAAGAAGACAGCTAACAGAATGGGAAAAAATCTTTTCACTCGACATATCAGATAAAGGGCTGATATCTAGAACATACAAAGCACTCAGAAAGCTGAGCCCCCCAAAACCAAACAAAGCTATAAAAAATGGGAAGATGAAATGAATAGACACTTCTCTGAGGAAGACAGAAGGATGGCCAACAAACACATGAAAACATGCTCACCTTCACTCATCATCAGGGAGATCCAAATCAAGACAACAATGAGATACCACCTTACACCAGTGAGGATGGCTCACATCAAAAATAATGGAAACAACCTTTGTTGGCGGGGATGCGGTATGAAAGGAACTCTCATCCACTGCTGGTGGGAATGTCCCCTAGTCCAACACCTATGGAGGAAAGTCTGGAGAGTGCTCAAAGAACTCAGAATTGAGCTGCCATTTGACCCAGCAATTGCTCTCCTAGGCATATACCCACAAGATGGAAGGACATTCATTCCAAAATATGTATGCACCCCACTATTTATTGCAGCACTCAGTAAAATAGCCAAATCTTGGAACCAACCTAGATGTCCAACAACGGATGAATGGATCATCAAGATGTGGTACATATACACAATGGTATATTACATGGCAGTTAGAAATGATACAATCACAGACTTTGCAGCAACGTGGATGGACCTGGATCATGTTATGTTAAACGAAGTAAGTCAGAAGACAAAAGATAAACACAGAATGGTAGCACTATTCTGAAACACCTAGAACATATATTTTACACACAACTAATACCTAACAATCATACAACAGGGTTTAACAGGGTAGAAACTCTGAACACTGTAATAGTCAACATATACGTGGGAGCAGTATCCAAAATACATGAAAAAGGAACAACGCAAACTCTTGACTGCACATTATACCACAAAGAAAACAGCAACAACAGAAACAGAAACATAGAGAGAATAGGTATGTAATCAGACTCCCACAACAAAAGCCCACAATAATCCCTTAGAGATCGTAAACAGGAACACAAGTATAGAACACCACGGGAAATCACGGACTGCAATGGCAACATACCATAACACTACGTTTTAATACCTTTACCTTGCTATATTTTAAATAACCTCTCAGCTTTTCTGTCCACATGCACCCTTAGATACAAAGGGTGGACTAACTAAGATGGCAACTTGGGATACCACACGAGATACCATACCTTGATTGCACTACGAGATGGCCACGAGAAAACTCTTTAACATACACTTTATCTCTAGGTTAAACCTTCTTTTAGGAATTGAAGCACGGGACCAGTCAGACCACCAAAGCAGTACCTGCGACGTACAGACCTAAACTACAGGCTCTAGTCATCGAACACATTCAACCAAACCAGCACTCCCTTGCTATTCTCTCCCTTCTTCTCGCTACTTTTTTCTTTTTTTCTCTTCTATTCTTCTCTTTACTTTTCCCTCTTTCTCTTCTCCCTTTCTTTCTACGGTATTTTCTCTTTTCTCTTCCTTCATACCCCTCCCATATACCTTCCCCTTTCTCCCCCCCCGGAAATCCAACTATCCCATCACCCCACAATCCCATCCAGATCTCCCACCATATTAAAACTCTCCACCCTCAGTCCTTAATCTTTTAGGCATCAAGATCGACCTCCTACCCAACGAACCAGTACCCAGCACCCAGGCGAGGGGACACCCAGCCAAACCCACACCTTGTCTCCTGCAAGAAAAGACAGCCAACTTCCCTGTGGACTCATGCTACGAGACCCTCCCTACCATCTCCCCCTAACGTGGACTGTTTCCTGAAACCGGACTTAGGTCCAATAGTATCCCCAATGCAAGAACTCCTCCAAGACTTCCCTGCCGCAAATTTTTACCAATCTGAAGAAGGTCAGGGGGTGTGATTGGAAGATGCCTGGGAACCCACACACCACAAGAAAAATCCAAAAGACAACGGGAAAAACCGTACTTTCAACATAGGCATAAGACCTGTAATACACCACCTCTTTAACTGTTCTCCCCCAAATATAAAGTAGTCTTTTGCACCACTTTGGTCCTTTAAAAACTTCACTAACTCATTTTATTTCTTTTTTTTATTTATTTTTTATTTTGTTAAATGTTTGCCCTACATATACATTTGTGGGCACTACACTTTTATTTCCTTTTTTTTTTTTTTAAATCGTTTTTGGGTATGCGACCTATTTCTGTTACCCACTCTGTCCAACCCAAATACACTGACAATATAATGGAGCACCACTTCCCTCTGCAAAGGCACACTAAATAAAGGGGAAATCTTACATAAAAAAAAAAAGAGCTCTTATCTACTAGAGATGGGAACTCATAGTTGTTTACAATACAGGGTTATCTCCTACCTTGAAAATATGTCATGTGGAATCAACTTAGACCTCAGGTGATTAGATACCATTCAACCAGCCTTGAACCCCGGATCCCAGACATAGAAACAGCACAGCTCTTCACAACAGCTGCAAGAAACAAACTCCATCTGGGACAGCCTTATTACTGCAGGGTCAACAACAAGGGACAGCTCTAACATGATATCCCGACAATGAGGAAAATGTGAACAACTTGACCTTAGAGCAGTTTAGCCTACCTCACCAGCTAACGACAAGACAAAACCAGAAGACGTGGCACCCTTTGGTAGGTCCAAAAGCCAAGATCGTAATTTACAGATGACTGGATACTAGAACCACGACCAGACTGTATACATCTTGGGACCAATAAAAAAGCCCTAGTGTAGGGTTTGAACTATGACTTGCACAATAAGCATGATCCCCAGTCCCAAAGGTCTGACAGAGACAACTGCAACAGAATGGGGCTTCTGGAAGCACAAAGAAAGATGCTATCCTAGTTGCTATCCTAGGTTCAGTGCAAAGACCAAGGTCACCAACCACAGAAGATGGATTAAAACGACACTGAGGTAACAGAACCTCTAGAACCACAAAGACTGACTTCATCATAAGTCCCACCTCAGGATCTGTGCAGATACTGAGACCTCTAAACACAGAGCTCTGAGTGTATCACCCTGGACAGAACAGAAGTCTTCCACACACAAAAAAAAAAAAACAAAAAACAAACAAACAAAACAAACAAACAAACAAACAAACAAAAACACCCACCACCGGAAGAGTAATGATCCTGAGCAAAGACTAGAGCTGATCCCATGACAGTATACTCCAAGGACGGAGAAACCGCATATCACATAGGGCAAGTGAATTCCTGTTCAAATGACCCCAATATTTACTGTGCCAGGGCAGGAGGGAAAAAAACAAAAATACAAAAAAACACAAAACCTTGGACATTTATTTATTTATATATATATTACCTTCATTTATTATTGTTATTATTATTTTTATTTACCTAGCTATTTTGGTCGATTTCTCTGTTTGGATGTGATTATTGAAATTGTTGTCCCCAATTATCCTTATTTTTTTTCTCTTCCTTTCTTTTCTTTCGATATGTGCTATGCCATGTTTCTTATTTCAAGACCACGGCGTGTTTTTTTGTTTGTTTTTTTGTTTATTTTTGTTTTTTGTTTGTTTTGTTTTTTTATCTGTTTTTTTTGTGGTGCTTATCGATATAGCTGGAGTCCTCACTGGATATTTGACACTTCTTTTGGTACTGGTGGAGTGTTTCACCTTCTTTTTCTCATTCATTTCCCAAATCGATGATGAGAACCTCTAGAAGGATTCAGCCCATTTTCGGGGTATTAGACTCTTACCCCCAGTTTATTTATTTTTTCTTTTTCAGGCAAAACCACGCAACTTGAACTAGCTAGCCCTGCCCCCACTTAGAGGGGGAAATAAGGGCGGCATCAAGACCAAACTGATGCAAGACTCCTAAGTAGTAGGTTAGTTACAGAGGGGACCACATATTCTAGACGCCCTGGAGGTGAGGGAAGAGGAAATGGGAGGTAGGACAAAAACGGAGGAGTAGGGAGGACAATTTAGGGATGGGAATCCCCCCTGATTTTATGTAAATATATACCTAAAATATTATTGTCAACGATATGTAAGCCACTATGATCAAAATAAAAATTATATTATTAAATAAAAAAAAAGAAATATGTTGTATAACTAGTTAAAAAACTACTTGAGTGGCCGGAGCGATAGTGCAGCGTAAGGGAATTTGCCTTGCATGTGGCTGACCCAGGATGGACTACGGTTCGATCCCTAGGCATCCCATATGGTCCTCCAAGCCAGGAGTGATTTGTCAGTGCATAGCCAGGAGTAAGCCCTGTGTCACAGGGTATGGCCCAAAATAAAAAAATTAAGTCTTAAAACAGAAAACCTACTTGAGTCTTTTTATTGTATTTGTTACTATGAGATAATGCAAATAATCATATATAGTTTTTCTAAATATCTCTAAATAAGTAGGATAATTTTAGAAGCCTAATTAATAAAATATTTTTATATTTTCTATTGCTCTTTTTAGTCAAAATTTACCATATATGAGCACCTGTGAAATCCTCTTTCTTACCATTCACCAATTATTCAGCCTGTATATATCTGAGAGATATCTTCACACACTTCTATTGAGTCATCAGAAGAAAAAGTAAATAAAAATTTTGTTTTCTTGTCAGTGGGTCAGGATCAAATCCCCAAGTACAAAACTTCATATAGATGGGCAGTTTATTATATAGATATGCATATATTATACACATGGGCAGTTCAGTTCAAAGTAGCTCAGATCATGAAGTGGAGTAATGACAGCTTCTTCAACAAGGAGTGAGGGAAAATTTGATAATGATATGTAAGAAATTAAAACTCAATTCATGTCTCAGATATTGCACAAAGGTCAATGCAAGGGAGATTAAAGACCTTGAGAAACTATAAAGTATACTGAAGTAAACATAGGCAAAAGGCTTCAAGATTAAGACCTCACAGGTATTTTTAATGATTTGATGATGTCACTGGCAAAAGCAACAAAAATAAACAATTAGTCTCCACCAAGCTAATGAGTTTCTGCATGACAGAAGAAATATGGGTTAAAATTAAAAGACTGCTAACTTAATTTGAAAAAATATTTGCACTCAACATATCAAATAAAGGGTTGATGTCAAGGATATAAAAAGTTTTCATAAATATCAACAAAAATTTAAAATCCCAAGGCTGGAGAGATGTCATGGAGGTAAGGTGTTTGCCTTTCATGCAGAAGGTCATCAGTTCAAATCCGGGTTCCCATATGGTCCCCCATGCCTGCCAGGAGCAATTTCTGAGCATGGAGCCAGGAGTTTCCTCAGAGCACTGCCGAGTGTGACCCAAAAACCACAAAAAAAAAAAGCAAAAAAAAAAAATTCAAAATCCCTATCACAATTCGGGAGGTGAAATGAACAGGTAATTCTCAGAAGATAATTATTTTGCCAATAGGCACATGAAAAAGTACTCAGCATAATTTGTGACTTGGGGAGTTCAAATTAAGACAACAATGAGATATCTCACATCAGTGAGATTGATGCATACCAAAAACAGTAGGAAAAATCTGTGCTATTGAGTATGTGTCAGAAAGGAGCTCTAATGTACTGATGATGTGAATGCTGTTTCAACCCCTGGGAAATATGTCATGGAAAGTTCTCAGTAACCTTACAGTTGAACTTAGATATGAATCAGCAATTCCATTTTTTGTATCTACCCTTAGGACTTAAATATATTAATTCAAAACAACGTTGACCCACCTTTATTCATCACTACACTTAGTACAATAGTTAAGACATGAAATCACCCTTGCACAATGACAGATGAACAAATTATGAAGATGTAATATGTATATATACACACGATGGAATAGTATGTAACTGTAAAGAATGATGAAATCATGTAATATGCTGCAACTTAGTTGAAATTGGAAGATAGCATATAATGCAAAGTAAGCCAGAAGAAAAGATAAAGACAAACACAAATGCAATAAAACATCTTACCAGCAACTTACACTCAATGGCCACGGGGAGAAACATTTTTAAGAATGCCCTTGAAAAACTTTTTTAAGTTTGAATTTATATCAACAATTAAAAATATTTATTGTAGAAGAGAGTTGGGGGGCATTAGTGATAGGAATGTTGTATTGGTAAAGGGGGTGTTCTTTTATGACTGAAACCCAACAACAAATATGTTTGTAATTGTGGTGATTAAATAAAGATCTTATTCAAATAAAAAAAGAAAAAAGTAAAAAAAATTATTGCCAACAAAAGAGTGAGGGGAATACATAGATGGCCTATAGAGGCAGGTGGGAGTGGGGAGTGAGAGGGAAACTGGGGACATTAGTGTCAGGAAATTTACACTGTTTTTTCTTTCTATATTAATATTTATTGAAACCATTGTGATTTACAAAGTTCTTTATAGCTGTATTTCAGAATACAATGTTTGCTCATATAAGTATGGCTATCCAAGCTTTTTTTGTTTTCTATAGGCTTGGTATAATTGTTTTCCATCCTTTTACTCTGAGCCTATGTCTATCTTGTAATTTTATTTTTAATTGTTTTATTTAAGCATTATGATTAAAAATTGTTCATCGTTGGATTTCAGTCACAAAATGTACACTAGTAACTCTGCTACCAATGTCTCTCATTCCCCCCATACCCCTCACCCTCACCTGTCTCTAGGGAAGGTAGTTTGCTTCTCTCTCTCTCTCTTTCTCTCTCTCTCTCAGTCTCACTCTCTTTTTTTTCCTTTTTGTGGTTTGCACTATTGCTAGGAGGGGTCATTTGTATAAAGGAATCTTTAATTTTTTCCTTGATATCCCCTTTGATCCAGCTGTTGTGAGCAGCTTGTTGTTTTAGTTCTGGGTGTTAGATTTTTCTCCACATCTTTTTATAGTCATCTTGATCTCTGTTGCATTGTGGTCTAATAGGATGTTATTTTAGTTGAGTTTTAGACACACCATATTCAAGCATTAATCCTACAACCAGTGTTATCTTTTCTCCACCCCGTTTCCTAGGATCTCTCCTATGCACCACCCACACCTAATGCCTGCTACCATGACAGGCACATTTTTACGTTTTGTTTTTTGTCGTTCAGATCTCATCTATTCAGTGATGTTGATGCTGTGATTTGGCTATTCAAAAATTTATTTTACATAGTCAATTAGTGCTTTGATATGTCACAATTTCTTGAGGGATGTTTAAAAGTTACATAATTGATTAAACATTTTTTGTCCATAATTTAGTCATACCTTTTGGTGCTAAGGGTTTTTTCCTTGCTCTGCTCTTAGTAACTCCTGGTGCGGTCAGGGCACCATATGGTTTGCTGGATAGTGAATGGTTGTCATCTGCATTCAAGGTATTCATCTTATCAGCTGTACTATCACTGGCCACTTATTATATTATAAAGGATATAGAATATTAACAAATTTTTAAAAATGCAAAAGTAATGATGGAATAATCTATCAGTATTTTTTCTTTTTAATCTATTTATTGAGAACCGGTAGTGATAATAGTGTTAATAACATTTTTACATATATTAAGAATAGTAAATTATGAAATAGGATAATTGGTTTTATAGCTAGTTCAAGGAACACCACAAGAATCCTGGACTAGAAATTGTCGGAAAACTAAAAGTTAACCTTCTACTAAGATTATGCATCTTGAGAAACAAAATAAAATAATTTAGACCCTGGAATGAAGATTCTAATAAGTGAAGTAAGTAACTTGTTCATTATATCTTTTAAGAATTTGGAAGTAAATTATAAATTAAATTTGTTAAATAAAAGCCTAAAACACACACACACACACACACACACATATATATATATATAGTAGTTGTTATTTTTAAACCAATGATCATAAATTTTATGTTTGTCTTCAAAGGATCCATACAAGATCAGACACATTCTGACAAAGTTTGTTAATAATAATTTATTATTTTGCCAGTTGGGACTGATCAATGGAACTTGAGGTCTTGCTAGTTTTTAATTGAAGTTAATAAAATAATATTTTAATAGAAAGAGACACACTAAATATTTAGCAATTTGTGTATATTACAAATAAAAAAATTTAATCTCTAGGGGCCAGAGCGGTGGCGCTAGAGATAAGGTGGTTGCCTTTCAAGAGTTAGCCTAGCATGTACAGTGGTTCAACCCCTGGAGTCCCATATGGTCCCTCCAAGCCAGGAGCAATTTCTGAGCGCATAGCCAGGAGTAACCCCTGAGTGGCAAATGGGTGTGGCCCCAAATAACAACAACAACAAAAAAGACAAAAAGAATTTAATCTTTAAAGACAAATGTGCTGCCATTTTAGATGAGCTGTGCCAGGGCTGAAGCTTAGAGACTTGCCATTTAGGTCAACAGTTTTTGTAGTATGTCAATCAAATTAAATCCCAATGATAATGTAAATATTATTTTCACTATTTTCTCTACTGTAGTAATTTATATTTTGCATATGAATATTTTTGTCTTATTTATTAATATGGTTATAGAATTTGGTATACTGTACAACACTGGAGACTTTCTCTTTTACAGGCATGTATGCGTCTTAAGAGGAATGTGTGGCTTACTCAGATGGGTGAAAGATGATTTGCATTTGGGATTTAAATCTTTGTTTTGTAACCTGACAAGATGCTTTGACAGACTGTTAAGACTGAAGCTACTGTGAAAACTGTTATCTCATTTACTTTCCTTTGCTCAATTATTTTGAGCTATACACAAAACAGGGATTCATCACCTCCAGAGAGATGTCAGAAGATGTCAAGATTGTAGATTTGTCTTTTTTATACTTACCCTGCAAATGAGATTCAATTGTCAAAATGACAGAAAATTGAAGCGTGAAGGAACCACCCAGAAAAATATCAAATTTTATCACTGGATGAATTTTAACTGACATGTAAATCAGTGTTGTGTTGGGCTTAACCTCAGGTCAACAATTTGGCTTCTGGACAGAAATTGCATCATAGCAAATCAAACACATGGTATACATTCATTATATAGAGATATAATCTAAAAGGTATGAGGCAGTTTCATTAGATCAGTTATTGATTTGTCCTCTTTTGAACTTCAAAGAACTTCTCTAGTGTGTAAATTTTTGTCATGGAAGCCAGTAATCCCAAAAGAGGAGTGTTAATGATAGCGACCTTATTATGTTCTGTGTTCAGATAATGATCTGAGTCTTGCAAAGAATTTGTTCTAATAAACTCTTGAACCAGATTTTCCTGTGGTAATAGTTTGGTGCTTCTGCTATATATAGGGAAACAAACTTAATTTGGTGAAGTGGATCCTTTACCTGACACCATTGACTGGCTGGAAGCACCTTTCATAACTCAAGTAACATGTGGGTCATGGATACCATGGAAGATTCAGTGATTCTTACAGCTCAGTATTTGTCTAAGACAGCTCTGTGGATTCCAAGCAGAAATCTGGTTGAGTATGCCATCAAATTTTTGCTAATGAGATATCAGAATTTCAAGATGAAGGAATCCACTTTCCTATAGAAAAACTCGTCACCTACCTGCAATGAAATACTAACAGGTGAAAATGACATTGGGTCAACAGGGCTGCCTTGTTAGGAATGTGAGAAATTTGCTAACTGTTAGGATGGTGCTAGAGACCAAAGAACCTGGATTTCTTTCCTTGCTCCCTGCAAGTAGATTTGCTCATCTTGGAACTACAACCAACCACAACCAGAGAAAGAGGATTTTAATCCTTTTTTGGAGGACAAAAGTTTGTAGTTGATTCCTTTCTGTACTTCTTATTATAGTTCAAGCTAATTTTTATTTCCTTGTTATATCCTAATTGAGCTAGAGTGGCTGAATGAACTCTTTTTATGAATGCTCATTTTTGATGATGGTTATTCTGATTTTAATTTTGGGTAGGATAAGAGTACACAGAAGAACTTTGGCAAGCAACTCTGAATGGCAATTTTATGTATGTATGTATGTATGTATGTATGTATGTATGTTTGTATAGTTTGTGTATATATATATAGCACATTGACCCACCCCACTATTTCTTATGGGGGATATTGAAGACTTGTCTCAATAGCCAGGTTCTGTCAACAATTTCCTAGGATTCTTGTCACTCAGAAGCATGGTAGCAGAAGCATCTACATTTGGGACATTGATATAAACCAAAGTCAATTATATCAAAGCTCAGAGTTTATCAGTTTATTGCTATCTAAAGTTTTTCTATTCTAAGATATGTCCTGGCCTAAGCAAACTTCTGCACCTTTATTTCTGTCCTGAGTACACTCTGAAATTTGCTGTATCTGTTTTTTGTCTTGTTTGACAGTTGTGTGTTCTGTGTCAAAACCAGACAAGTTCTTGGATATAGGGACAATGGGAAGGATGTCACCTTTAGTCAACATAAATATCAATAACTTTTTTTGTGCCCCAGTTGCAGAAATAGATATGGAAAACATTCCAGGGTATCAGGTATTGGAGAGAAAATATATAGAGTAATTCGAAAGGTCAGCATACAGTCAATATGAGGGGCCAAGACTTTAGGACTCTTGTGAAATGTAGAATAAGTCCAATTTCAGGGAAATCATTTGCCCATTGTCTCTCATTCCATATTTGCTACAGTTAGCCATGTGTAATCCTATATCTTCCAACTTCTGTGTGTGAGTGGTAGGCTGCAGAAGCAGAGTGCTAGTTCTGAGATTTGCCAGCAGCAAATAACCAACTAAATTCACAGCAGCACAGGAAGCAAAAAACTGTGTGCTGCTGCAAAGCTCTAAGGCAGACATGATAAAAAGATGTATTTTTGGTGACCATAGTGGTGATTCAACAACAAATTATGCTTTGCATAATTTTTGAAGTGGAGATAATAAGACACAAAGCTACCTCATTAGTTTTTTATTAAAGTCTTTTCCAATACTATGGAAAATCTCTTCCGCCCCATCTTCTTCACTTAGAAAGGACGTTGATCAGAGATAGTCCTATCTCCTGATCTCAAGCTGCTATTTCATAGAAATCACTGACTCTAGAACATCTATGAGCACAAAACAGGATTCAGAAAAAATGTAAAAGAATGGCAATGGAGATGGATTTGGAAGCAGAAATAAAACACAAGCATATAAACCACAAGTATAAATAAACAGAAAATTAGAGGACACTTAAAATATTTTAGAATTTGTATAGGGGTGGTTGGAGAAAGGTGGGACTACAGTTAGAGTTCTATTCTAGAAAGTTGCAAACAGTAGGGCTCAAAGAACCATGGGGTACAGATGAGCAAATCAGGGTTAGCCATATGCAAGGCAAGATCCTCAACTCCTATATTATCTGTCAGGCACCTGAATTTTTTTCTCTTAGAGTTGCCACAACTGGCTGTACTCAATTTTAATTTCTGTATATGGAACCCCGGATCACTCTTGGACATCAGCATGATAGAGGACCACATGTGATGCCAGGAATTAAATTCTGATCAGCCACATGCAATGCAAGTACCTTCATGCTGCACTATCAATCACTCCAGCTCCTTAAAGTATAGTTAGGCTCCAAGGTGCCATGCTATCAAATTGTCTTAGGTAGATAGAACTCTGAGATGAAAACTTTGCAACCTTCTGTTTTATGAGATATATTTTTCTACCCTTTCAGATTTACCCAGAGGCATCAAACATGACCTACTTTAGTGTATAAATGGCATAGCTGCACAGTTTTTGTAGGTCATGGTTGCATGCATAAGAGGATGTTTGATACCATCTCTAAATTTCACAGTAGTATGAGCCAAAAGAGCACAGAAAATATTACAGAAAGGTTGTGCAGAAGCCCACCAAGCTCAATGAACAAAAAACAGTAACACAGAAGTCTCAATGAGTACCAGTGGTATCATTTAAACCTCAGACAGTGACTCTAATGACATTTTTATCTTGAGAAATAAAAATGATCACAAATTGTTTTGTTGACCTATTTTCTTCAAATTTTATTTGCCTTTTTTTTTTGAAAGGGGGGGGTAACAAGAAATATGAAGTAAATTTGTATGTTCCTGCTAGTGGGTCATGCTTAAGGGTGAATAGCAAACTGATAACATTGGTGAAGAAAGGTCACACTGAGTGGGGTTGATGTTATAAAATCAAAATCAAATACCTAAAACAATAGTATTATAAATAACTTTGCAAATTTTGATGTTAAAAGAAAAAAAGTTCTTAAGTGGTGGGAATGATCTGGAACCTGGTAAACAAAGTGCACTTGTTAATTTAGTAATCTGACTCATTCAAGAATTTTGAGACCATGGTCCCTAAAAAAATTAGAAAAGAGAGAGAAAGAGAAAGCAGAAGAGTATCTGTCTTAGAGACAGGATAGGAATGGGAGACTGGGACTGTTGACTGGGGAAATTGGTGGCATAAATAAACACTGTGAAGGAATGTGTGTTTGAATATTGTATGATTAAAACAACTATCAGCAATTTTCTAATTCCATATATCATGGTGATTTAATAAAATAAGTCTTATTATTAATTTGTAATATTTTAAAATATTTACAATGTTGTGGAAATTTGAATTGCACAAGGTATCTGAGAATATGTCACAATGGTTGATATTTGGTTAAGGAAAGAATAGTGAACCTGCATAAAAATAAAACAGCAGGGGCCTGAATAATAGTAGGTATAGCAGATACGCATGTCAGACCGAGTAATCCGATATAGTCTTCCTAGCTTGTCAGGAATAATTTCTGAGTGGTCAGGTAGAAGTGATCCCTGGGCACCTCTGGGTATAACAATAACAACAACAAAACAGAAAAAGAGGAAGGAGGGAAGCAAAGATGGAAGAAAGGAAAGGACAGAAGGAAGAAAGAAAATAAGGAACAAAGGAATGAATGAATGAATAAAAGACATCAGGGCAGAAGAGATAGCATATGTAGTAGAGTGCATGTTTCCTTAAATACAAGGGCCATATTTTGATCTCTGAAACCTAATGACACATGAAAGATATGTAATACCTCTGCCCCAGCACTTCTAGGGTAGCTTTGGAGCCCCCAAGCAACACCAGGCATGTCTCCTATAAAATAAAAACAAGAGCACATCACTTCATGTATGGATTTAACATTGACATCTAGGAGAGCCTAAAGAAACAAAACATGGAATTTTATGCTAGTAATAACTAGAATTATAAAGTGTATTACTGATAGGGTGTTTTTATTTATGTATATTTTCCTCTGATCATCAATGATAAACACATTCATATAAAATTAACTAAAATTCACATTGTTGGGGCCAGAGAGCTGGTGCTAGAGGTAAGGTGTCTGCCTTGCAAGCGCTAGCCAAGGAAGGACCGCGGTTCGATCCCCGGCATCCCATATGGTCCCCCAAAGCCAGGGGCAATTTCTGAACGCTTAGCCAGGAGTAAATGTGGCAAAAAAAAAAAAAAACAAAACCAAAAAAATAAATAAATAAAAAATTCACATTGTTTTAGAAAACTAGCATTGAAAATTTATTGTTAAATCAATTATTTACAAAATTATACCAATAGAATATTATCCTACTTTTAGAGTCAAAATGCACAGATATTTTAAGGGCTCTAAAAAGTCTTAATGGCCAAAAATCAAGTATAATTTACTAACTGATGATTCATTTCTTTTAAAATTTAGCAGAATTCTGTAAATGCTGCTGGTGGAATGTTTTACATTTTATCTATAGTTCTGGCACACTATTTTATGGTACTTATTTAAGTAGGATAATATGTAGGGTTGGATTGTAGAATGTGTTTTGTGGAATATTGAATAGGGGATTATTACCAACCCAAAGCATAACACCTCGGGGGGTCATTGAACTTTGTCTTCAACACTGTATGCTTGTTTATGAACAACTCCAGAAATGATTATGAAGATATACTTTCACATTTTTCAAAATTATTACTCTATACTGTGAAAAATACTGTGAAAAAAGTATTTAAATTAGTTAGGCATAATTTTAAGTGTCAAGTCTTTATATTTTCTAGGTGTTGTTCTCCAAGTAACTTGCTTTTCAAATATTCTATATTCTAACCAGTAAATTATAGGCAGTACAATAAAAACATTAGGATATCAGAAGAAAAAATTCTTTATCAAGTGTGGACTATAGTAAGAGCTTTTTTAGTACTAAAAGGTAAATAAAATAGTCATAATACAAATATGTAGGAACTAGAAAGCCTAAACAGGTCAATCACAAGTAAATAAATTGAAATAATAATAAATTCCCCTGTAATAAAAGTCCAGTATATGGGTTTACAGGTAAATTTTATCAAACATACAGATAATAGTTACTACTATTGATTCTTGGACCCTTTCAAAACATCAAAAATATGGGACTTCTCTTTAATACCTTCTATGAAGCTAATATCTCATTTATTCCCAAAGCAGAGAGAGATACTACCAAGAAAGCTACAGACCAATCTCACTAATGAATATGGGTGCAAAAATCCTTTGCAAAATCTTAGCAAGTAAAATCCAACAAACAACACATCAAATAGATGGATGATACAGTATGATCAAATGGGTTTCATCCAAGGGATACCCCTGTGCTCAACAAAAAAAATACTGCGTCTTCCACTTTTCCTGAAATTGTCTGTGCTCCTCATCAATCTTTCTCTTCACTGCAGGCTTTGATGAAGTCATGATGAAGGTATGACAAAATCTAATTCTGTAATAAACTTCTCTCCCTTCTCTCCCTTAGACCTCCGATAATGCAAGGGACAGCTGGCAGTAGCAGCGGAAATGACATCTGCGCTAGGTGCAAAGTATTTGTGATTATTCACTTACCGAATATTCGCAATAAAAAATTGCATTAGTAAGAAAAAATTACAAAAAATCGCATTAAACATTTGCATACCCCAAATGGAACTGCTTGAAGTATGCGAATGTTTAATGCAATTTTTTCTTACTAATGCGATTTTTATTGTGATTATTCGGTAAGCGAATAATCGCGAATACTGCAATATTTGAAGGTCTGCTGTGGCCACAAAATGTTGTAGGGAGGGCCGCAAGTTTGAGACCCCTGATGTATGGGTTGCAGCAGTTCTGATAGAATGTATGAGTTGCAGCAAAAATATTGTTGAGACAAGTTATCAGCGACACAGGTTTATATAAAGCAACTAGAAAATTTAGAAATGAACTATATAACTTTATCCTTAAGGCATCTGGAAAAGCATAAACAAAACTAAAAGTTAATAAAAAAAAAAGGAAATAATAAAAATCAAAGTAGAATTAAAAGAAATAGAATCTCATAATAGACCAATTAAGCAAAAAACTAATAGTTTTGTTTATCAAAAAATATAAACAAAATTGATAAGCCTTTAGATATATTTACAAAGAAAAGAGGGGAAACTCTAATAAATGGAATTGAAATTCTATTAGAATTTGGAAAGAGGAGGACTTAGAACAGATATTAAATCCGAAGAGAGTTCTGTGACACATATACCAATAAATTCAATGATCTGGAAGAAATGGAGAGCTTTTTATAAAGAAAAATACATGTACCAATAAAAATATAGAAAACTGGGGCCTGAGAGATAGGACAGTCGTAGGGTATTTGCCTTGCATGTGGCCAACCCAGGATGGAAGGTGGTTAGATTCCCGGCATCCCATATGGTCCCCCGAGTCTGCCAGTGGCGATTTCTGAGTGCAGAGCCAGGAGTAGCCCCTGAGCACCATTGGTGTGACCCAAAAATCAAAATAAATAAGTAAATAAATAAATAAAAAATAATAGAAAACCTTGAGGCTGGAGTGATAACACAGTGGGTAGGACATTTGCCTTCACTGGACCAACTCGACTCAGGTTTGAACACCGGCATCTCATATCATATTAGGAGCCTGCCAGAAGTGATTTCTGAGTGCAGAGCTAGAGTAACCCCTGAGTGCAACCAGGTGTGCCCCCCCCCACAATAAACCAAAAAACAGGGTTGGGCAGGTTCCGGGCACGTGGCAGCCTGCCTGAAGCTCAGATCATGGCCACTCGGAACCTGAGAGTCAATCCGCAATGTTCCAGATTGAGGGCCTCGTCCTAAGGCTGGACCCTGAGAAGATGAAACAGAAGATGCTCGGGGATGCAATTTCCTTCATGCGGAATTTCCTCATATATGTGGCCCTGCTTCGAGTTACTCCTTTTATCTTAAAGAAACTGGGCAGCATCTCAAGACTGGTCATCACATGTGAATGCAGGATACGAAGAATTTAACTACCGTTGCTCCTCCTCTGCAAATGAATATGCCCCCAAAAGATGGAAGAATCTCTTTGAATGGACCTAAAAATCATACTTGTTAAGAAACAAGTTTGACTTTGGTAACTGAAATTCATAGCTGCAACAAAAGTATTTGGAAAACATGAAAAGATATATTATGATCCTAGAAGGCCCTGGTGGCTGTGATATACCAGCCTCTGTGATTGTGGGATAATTGTGAATAATGTTGAATACCATTTTCTTTTCTTTTTTTTTTTTTTTTTTTGGTTTTTGGGTCATACCTGGTGATGCTCAGGGTTACTTGTGGCTATGCACTCAGAAATCACTCCTGACTTGGGGGACCATATGGGATGCTGGGGGATTGAACCACGGTCCATCCTAGGCTAGCAAGGACAAAGCAGACACCTTACCCCTAGCACTACCGCTTCGACCCATGAATTCCATTTTCTAACAAATATCAATTATAAAGGAATTACGTCTGCAATGGCACTGTCTTATCATTTCTGGTCATCTTTTTCTTCCATCTGTATTTATTGAAGAGTTTCTTACAGCTAGTTATTTTACAGAAGCCAGAACACAACCATTAAAGCACAGGACCATTAGTCTATGTTTTTAATAAATGTGTCAATTAAGAAAAATTGAGTTTTTACTTTCCTTACACACTCTTCTTGCTGCAAACCAACAATGATCATGATTATTGCAAATGGCATTAAATTGAATTACTCTTACAATAAAAAGAGAGAGAGAGAGAAATCGAAAACCTAAATAAACTGATTGTAAGGATAAAAGCTGGAATAGTGGGGCTGGCGAGGTGGCACTAGAGGTAAGATGCCTGCCTTGCAAGCGCTAGCCAAGGAAGGACCACGGTTTGATCCCCCAGCGTCCCATATGGTCCCCCCAAGCCAAAGGCAATTCCTGAGTGCTTAGTCAGGAGTAACCCCTGGGCATCAAATGGGTGTAGCATGAAAATAACAAAAAACAAAACCAACCAACCAACCAACCAAACAAACAAACAAAAAAACATGGTATCCTATACCCCCTGTCCGGGAAGTACTGGAGAAGATGGTACATTGATAATTCTCAGGAAATAATTAATCCACACAGAATATTGAGGAAATAATAGGCAATAAAATTTACACTGCAAACTGTTCACCCACAGGACACTCGCTCCAACAAATGGAACTGCAAGCCAAGATGACAGCCCCAGCTCAACTCTCCTGCCTTCAATTTATTCAGTTCCAAAATTCAAGCTCCTCCCTCAGGGGAGAGGAAAATACCCACTGATTGAGATACAATACCAAATGGGGAACAAGTGGAAACCACTTCCAAAGGCTTTCATCTAAGGATGTAAATTCCTTTCTTCCTGATTTTTGTAATTGTGGATTTCCGTGCAATTTTCCAATTGGTTCATGGATCACCTAGATCCATGAACTCTGACTTTGTTTGGTCTACAAAGAAAGACTTTATGAGAACTTTACATATTGCACAATAGGGATTATGAACTCTATGGAGTTTATGGTTCCTTGACTCATGTTTTAGGGTAGAACATCCTGTTGTTATGCCTAAGGTTTTTTCTTTACATTTTTCTGTTTTGTTGCACCTATGCAAATTATTGCTATTCATTTGGTATTTTTCCCTTGTCTCTTAGGGTCTATTGCTTACTTTCTATTATTTTTTAGAGAATTAAAAAAGGGAAATATTAAGTAAATTGATGCTTGTTGAAGAAAAATTATAATTCAAAGTTAAAATATAAAATAAATATTTTAGAATAAAGCTCTTATTTAAGATATAACTGGAATATTTTGTGTGATATGAACCTTGAAACAAACTGGCTTCACAGAGAGCAATTGTCTTTAGCCCGTCAGGATCTCTCTAGCCCTAAATATCTTGGCCTAAAGATCTCTCTAGCTCTATTGTCTCTCACTAAAATCCTCTAAATGACACATGACTTTTAAATAAATATTTTATAGTTTAATTTTAAATTTCCACATAAGTGTTAATGTTAGTATGTTAGTGTTGCCCAAAAAATATTTTCTGAATTTTGTGTAACTATTTGAATAGAACTAATATCTTACAATATTGCTTTTTACATGTAAATACTTTATATCTGTTTAACTTCTTTTAACTTTCAGTAATGTTTTGTAGATCTTAGATTTTAGTGTGAAATTTTAGTTGATCTCATATTTGTTCTTATGTAGTATACATTTTTCAGATACCCTTTTAAGGTCTTATTTTCTAGAATTTTGTTGCCAAAAATTAAGATAATATTGCCACTTTATATGCTGACCTTGTATTGAGGGCTTCTTTAATTAACTTTTCAAACATATTATTTTGTAGATTCCTTTAGTTTGATTTATGTACAATCCCTTTTTTGCACTAACTTTTCCTTTGTAACTTTACTTATTTTACTTTTGTTGCTTATTTTCTTACTAGAATCTAAATGTCTTGCTCCAAGGGACATTTGGTTTTATTCTGATTTAAATCTTCAGGCAAAAATATTTATGGTTTCACAGTAAAAAATATTAGCTGTAGGTTTTTCATGGGCCCCTATTTCATTCTTAGGAAATTTTCTTCTATTACTAGTTGACTGATATTTTTTACAATCACTAATAGCAGCTGACTTTTCTCAAATGACTTTTTCTACTACTATTAAGGTACTATAATTTTTCTCTTTTATTCTCTCCTTTATTATATTTATTGATGCTTAGTTGTCAAGTCAATTTTTCACTCCAGATATACCTATATAGATATATATGTAGATAGATATACCTATATATAGGCATACCTATATGCCTATAATTTAATTCATTGCCAAATTGAAATTTCCTAGATTTTATAAAATAGTTTTTATATTCATGATAAATACTGTTCTATAATTTTTCTTTTTGTCCTTGTATGCCTATAATTTAAAATTACTTCAATTTAGCATAAAGTTAATTGAGAAATGTTTTCTTTATTTTCTACAATGGAGTAATATTTGTATTATTTTATCTTAAAATATTTCATAGTGTTCATGGAAGATATTATGCCAAGTTTTGTATCCATATTTAAGTTTGTGATAAGATTTTTAATTTTCAATTTGATCTGCTTATTTTCCCCTTTAGACAATAATTTTGCTCATTTTGCTTATACTGCTAAATGACTGTCATCAAGTTCTTCCTTCTGTTTATTTTGTTACATTTAGGAACCATTATAATGGGCTTAATATATATCTTATATTCATTTATCATTCTGTCTTTTTAAATACATTTTATTAAATTTCTTAAATGCAAATTTGATGTTGCCATTAGTTTTCTAGGATATATCCTTTATTTGTTGTTTTTTTTCCTGTAGAGAGTTTTCTTTCCTAGCTCTCAACAAAGAATTTTAAGTCAAGGTCCACACATTTCAGTCCACAGTTGTAATACTTTTTGTTAATAAAGTTGTGCTAGAACCTTCGATATGTTCAAATTTTTAAATATGGTTATTGGCTATTTTGGGTTATAATACTGTAACTGTGTAGTTGCTATATAAATCATTAAAATATATTTTAAATATTATTACAGCTTCATTCTAAAAAGTTTATGTTGTGCTTATATTTTCTTTTAAATAAACTATGTTCTAATCTCTTACCCTTTATTTTTTGGCTTAGTAATTGTCCTTGAATTTTATTTTTACAGTTGGCTTAGGTATTTTATGGTCTATAGTTTTGATAGTCTTGAAATACAGTGAGTCATTAAATTTCTAGCCTATTGTTCTATCTTGATGTATGCTACTGTGAACTGAAAATTTCATGTTAAATATGTAATTCCATAAATATATTATGTTTTAAATATAATTTGGTAAAGTCCTCCTATAAATTGGTTGGAAATGATTCATATGTTCTATATTTTTACTTCATTTTGCTAATGCTGTTCATTACTGAGAGGAAAGTATTATAATAATATCCAAATATAATTCTGATTATTTTTCATTTTACATTGGCAATTTTCACTTCATGAAGTAGACTCCTGTAGATTTAATTTTTTTTTTTTGGTTTTGGGGTCACAACCAGTGATTATCAGGGGTTACTCCTGACTATATGCTCAGAAATCACCCCTGGCTTGGTGAACTATATGGGACACTGGGGGATCGACTCGTTGTCCATCCTAGATTAGCGCACCAAAGACAGCAGCCTTGCCACTTGTACCACTACTCCGGCCCCATTCCTTAATTTTTGACAAGAATAATCTTGTATCTTTGAAAGCACTCTCAGTTATGTCTTTTTTATTTGTCTTATCACATTTATTTGTTGATGACCTTTAATTCAAATACAAGTGATTCACACTGGAATATTTTCATTTTATTCAAATTTTCCTCTTCTTAGAATACTTAGTCCTGTTTAGAATGAAGTTGTGTAAACCTTTTAAGTTTCTCAAAACATATTTTCCATGAGCTAATGAAGTAAAGAAATAGCTTCCGCTAATTCTTTTTTTTTATCTTTTGTGTGTGTGTGTGTTTTGGCTGGAAAGCTTCTTCAACAAGTGGTGTTGGCACAACTGGTTAGCCACTTGCAAAAAAGCGAATTCAGGACCCCAGGTAACACCATGTATAAAAGTAAAATCCAAATGGATTAAAGATCTTGATATCAGACCTGAAACCATAAGGTATATAGAACAACACATAGGTAAAACACTCCATGACATTGAGACTAAAGGCATCTTCAAGGAGGAAACAGCACTCTTCAAAAAGTGGAAGGAGAGATAAACAGATGGAAATATATTAAGCTGAGAAGCTTCTGTGCCTCAAAGGAAATAGTGCCCTAGATATAAGAGCCATCCACTGAATGGGAGAAATTATTCATCCAATACCCATCAGATAAGGGGCTAATATCCAACATATACAAGGCACTGACAAAACTTTACAAGAAAAAAAAAATCTAATATCATCAAAAAAGGGAGAGAAAAAATGAACAGACTCTGTCAAAGAAATACAAAAGGCCAAAAGACAAGTAAAAATGCTTCACATCACTAATCATTAGGGAGATGCAAATTAAAACAACTATAAGGTACCACATCACACCACAGAGATCGGCACACATCACAAAGAATGAGAACAAACAGTGTTGGCGGGGATGTAGAGAGAAAGGAACTCTTATCCACTGCTGGTGGGAATGCCATCTAGTTCAACCTTTATGGAAAGTAATATAGAGATTCCTCCAAAAACTGGAAATCGAGTTCCCATACGATCCAGCTATACCACTCCTAGGAATATACCCTAGGAACACAAAAATACAATACAAAAACCCCTTCCATACACCTATATTCATTGCAGCACTATTTACCACAGCAAGACTCTAGAAACAACCAAGATGCCCTTCAACATATGAATGACTAAAGAAACTGTGGTACATATACACAATGAAATAGTATGCAACTGTCAGGAGAGATGAAGTCATTACATTTTTCTATACATGTATGTACAAGAAATTTACTTTGTTGAGTGAAATAAGTCAGAGGCAGAGAGAGACACAGAATAGTCTCACTCATCTATGGGTTTTAAGAAAACTAAAAGACATTTTTCAATATATAAATAAAAATAAAATAGATAAAAGTTGGAAGGTCCAGCTCATGATATGAAGCTTACCACAAAAAGGTGAGTGCAGTTAGAGAAATAACTATACTGATAACTATCATAACAATGTGAATGATGAAGAAATTAGAAAGCCTGTCTCAAGTATAATAGGGAGGGTGTGAGGGGGAAGAGGGAGATTTGGGTCATTGATGATAGGAATGTTGTACTGTTGAAGGTGGGTGTTCTTTTTATGACTGAATCCCAACTACAATCATATTTGTAATAAAGCCTTTTAAGTAATGATATTTAAAAAACAGCAAAAAATGATCACTCTCTTCTCCTTGTCTCTTTCCTTATTCATTAAAATATCATAATTTATTCTCTTCTCTATAGCTTAAAAATATAAATATTTATACCATTTATTGGGATTTTGTCTTCTCATTTTAATATTCTTCATAAAGAATATTTTTATTTAATTAAAAGAAATCCAAACTAATTTCTTGTATGATATATTTAAAAATAAACTCACAAAGTACTAAGAAACCTTATCAAAATAAAGTTTTAGATTAAGTTGGAGCAGAAAGTTATGTTTGAGAATCAAGGCCACAGAAACTTAGGCAGAAAAACAGCAAGATGGTGCAGTTGTCTTGCATCTTTATTAGTAAAATCAATCACATTTATGAAGGCATTACAAAGTTATAAACAGTTATAATACAACAGTGCAGAGTGGCCGACCCCAGATACTCAATATATAACTATTTTATTGTTGCAGTGGATCAACATCACAATTAACTAATGAAACAGGGTACATATAAGTTATTTAAAAAGCAAAAAATGAGCTGTAAAAGGTCACCATTCTGAATTATGTTAAGATCGCATCCTCATATAATTCTCATTGCCACAAATAATTGTAGAGAGATCAAAACATTGTACAAAAATTCATAGTCACTTTCCACGATGCTGTTCAACTGCCATAGCTCTATTATTGAACTCTGTTTCGAAGGTCAAACTTCGAAAGGGAATGAGTTTAGGAAGTGAGAAATAATACAGGAGTTAAGTCATTTAGCTTACATGCAACCAAACCCTGTTAAACCTTCAGCACTAGACGTGCTTCCTCAAGTACTGTTAGACATGATCTTGGAGCACAGAGCTAAGAGTACCATCCGGTGTTCACTTCCACCAAAAAAATAAATTTATAAGAATGATCTAATAAAATTAATAACATTTCTGTCAGAAAGATACTTTGAGAATCTGAGTGACAGTACTCACTCGGTCTTGTAGGGCATTTCCCTTGCATGAGGCCAAACAGGGTTTGATCACCTGCAACCCATATGGTTGCCTGAGCCCACCAGGAGTGATTCCTGAATGCAGAATTAGGAGTAAGCCCTGAGAACCTCCAGGTATGCCCCCGAAGCCCCAAAGAATAAAAACCTTCAAGCTACTCAAAAATAAGTCTTGATTCATTATGCTTGGGTAGCTCATGGCTAGTTCTCCCAAGCTCCATTTTCTTCTACAACATAAGTCTCTTAAGAAAGTTAACTTATGGGGTGAGAGTTTTGCTCCCTCCTGCGGCTTGGGGAGACTGTGTTTCCTGTGCGGCTTGGGTGAGAGTTTTGCTCCCTCCTGCGGCTTGGGGAGACTGTGTTTCCTGTGCAGCTTGGGTGAGAGTTTTGCTCCCTCCTGCGGCTTGGGGGAGACTGTGTTTCCTGTGCAGCTTGGGTGAGAGTTTGCTCCCTAGTGCGGCCTTGGGGAGACTGTGTTTCCTGTGGGGCTTGGGTGAGAGTTCGCTCCCTCGTGGGGCTTGGGGGAGACTTTGTTTCCTTGTCGTCAGGACCGGCTCCCCCCCCCCAGTGAGTCCCTTCCCCCAGGTGGGCGCCTGGAAAGGCAAGTTGAGCAACCCGAATAGTCGGGTGAGACAGGGCCAGCCATCTGGACTCTCAGGTGACCTGGAGCGGGCCAGCCCCTTGGGCCCTGGAGCGAACCAGGGACTCCCCAAGGGCGAGGGCAGAGCCTCAAGGGTTGGACTGAGGGAACTCCTTCAAGGGAGGTTTGGAGGGGGCGGAAATCCATTGACTCCCAGAGAAAGGAGGGGGGATTGAGAGCTAGGCTCAACAGCGCCCATAACCATTGTGGCCAGGAGTGGAACTGCACGGCTGACAGAAATAAGGAGCAGAAAAGGGAAAAGACCCACAGCAGGAAGGCTGAACTCTAGGTAGCAAAGGGGAGGAGAAAGGGCTAGGCTCAACAAACTCACCCAACAGGCCCCTCTAGAAACACCTTCAGGAAGGGGACCAAAGGAGGCCAAAATTAGAAGCCACAGCACTCCAAAACACACCATTAAATACAAAGAATTATGCGTAAATCAAGGAGATCCCTAATACTGGAGACAACATGACAAACCCTATCAAGTTTCCAAGTCCACCAAAATGCACAGATCCACGGGAAGAAGACCTAAAAGCGGTCATGAGAAAGGAAATGCAAGAATTACTACAAGAAATGAAAGAAACCCTAACAACCGAGTATAAGAAAACCATGGATGAACGAATCAGCCAAATTAAAGAAGAAATGTCAAAGAACATGAGAGATTCCATACAAAAAGAAGTGAAGGACTTAAAAGACAAAGTAACAAGCCTTACGAGCAGAAACACAGAGTTGGAGAAGCACATCGAAGAACTCGAAGAAAAACTACAATCAAAAAATTATCAAGAAACCAACAAAGAAATAAAAGGCAAAGCACTGGAAGGAAAAATCCAATATCTAATGAACAAGGACAAAAGAAACAATCTAAGAATTGTGGGTATACCAGAAGGGGAGGAAATAGGGAAGGGGGAAGAACAGGTAGTCAGGGAGATAATAACAGAGAACTTCCCCACACTCTGGAAAGACACTTCAGGACAAATACAGGAAGTCAAGAGAGTCCCTAATAAAATAGACCCTAATAAACCCACACCAAGACACATAATAATCCAAATGGCAAAAAACAAAGAGAAAGAGGAACTCCTGAAAGCAATAAGGGAGAAAAAAACCCTCAAGTACAAAGGAAAGGACATAAGAATCAAACTGGATCTTCCATTTGAAATAATTCAAGCAAGAAGACAGTGGAATGATATATTTACACGACTGAATGAAAGAAATTTCCAACCCAGGGTCCAATACCCACCAAAATTATCATTCATATGGGAGGGCAGACTAAAAACATTCTCAAACATGAACAAACTTGAATTATTTGTGCAAACTAAGCCGATCCTAAGCGACTTACTCAGAGATGAATTACACAATCCAAAACCCCGATTGTAACAACAACCACTCCACATAATACAAATGCACACCAGTCCTCTCTATCAATAATTTCCCTAAATGTGAACGGACTAAACTCTCCATTTAAAAGACACATAGTAGAGAACAGGGTTAGGAAAAATAAACCGGACTTCTGCTGTCTGCAAGAAACACACCTACAGTTACAGGATAAGCACAGGCTTAGAATAAAAGGATGGAAAGTAATTATTCAGGCCAATGGAAAACAAAAAAGAGCAGGGACAGCCATTCTTATATCAGACCAAATTGTATTCAACCTCAAGAAAGTGATCAGAGACAAAGAGGGACACTACTTACTAATCAGGGGAACATTAGATCAAGAAACACTAACCCTGGTCAATATGCACCTAATGTAGAGTCAGCAAAATATGTGAGGCAACTACTGGCAAACCTGGAGTAACACATGAAGGGAAATGTGATAATAGTAGGGGACCTCAATACTCCACTATCACCACTGGACAGATCCACCAAACAGAAAAATAGCAAAGAAATAAGAGCTCTAAATGAAAAATTAGAAGATTTAGGGCTAATAGATTTATATAGAGCCCTTTATCTCCAGAAAGCAGAATACACATTCTTCTCAAACCCACATGGAACCTCCTCCAGAATAGACCATGTATTAGGTACAAAGCCAACCTATATAAGACCACAAAGGTAAGGATCATAAGAAGTACCCTTTCAGATCACTATGCAACAGAGGTTAAAATTGATGTCAAGAAGAAGCAATGGAGAAAAACTAGTACCTGGAGATTAAACAACATGCTGCTCAACAACAGCTGGATCAAAGAACAACTCAAGGAAGAAATAAAAAGATTCCTTGAGACAAATGACAATGAAGAGACAACATGTCAAAATTTATGGGACACAGCAAAAGAAGTAATTAGGGGGAAACTCATTGCAATACAGGCCTATGTCAAGAAACAGGAAAATAACAAAACCAACCGTTTAAAAGATCACCTCAAAGAATTGGAACAACAGCAACAGAGAAATCCAACCACAACCAGAAGGCAAGAAGTAATAAAAACCAGAGCAGAAATAAACAACATCGAAACCAAGAAAACAATACAAAAAATCAATGAGACCAGGAGTTGGTTTTTCGAAAAAATAAACAAGATAGACAAACCACTGGCAAAACTCACGAAAAAAAAGAAGGAAAACACCCAAATCAGCAGGATCACAAATGAAAGGGGAGAGATTACAACAGAACCCCCAAGAAATACAACATATCATGAGATCATACTATGAACAACTATACTCAACTAGGCTAGAGAACCCAGGAGAAATCGACAGATTCTTAGACAAACACCCTCATCCAAGACTGGAAAAGGAAGATCTAGAAAGCCTAAACAGACCAATCACCTCAGAGGAAATTGAAGATGTAATTAAAAAACTCCCTAAGAACAAAAGCCCAGGCCCAGATGGATTTACAGGTGAATTCTATCAAACATTTCAAGAAGACTTACTACTACTTTTCCATAGGCTTTTCCAAACCATAGAAAAAACAGGAATCCTCCCCAACTCCTTTTATGAGGCTAATATCACACTCATTCCCAAAGAAGGCAAAGACACCACCAAAAAGAAAACTACAGACCAATCACAGTAATGAACATAGATGCAAAGATACTTAACAAAATCTTAGCAAACCGACTCCAACACTTCATCAAAAAGATCATACATCACGACCAAGTGGGATTCATACCAGGAATGCAAGGTTGGTTCAACATACGCAAATCAATCAATTTGATACATCACATCAACAACACAAAAGACAAAAACCACATGATCATATCAATCGATGCAGAGAAGGCGTTTGACAAAATCCAACATCCTTTCATGTTAAAGACACTCAGCAAAATAGGGTTAGAAGGAACTTTCCTCAAGATTGTTACAGCTATATATGAAAAGCCAACAGCCAACATTATACTTAATGGCGAGAAACTAGAAGCATTCCCACTAAGGTCAGGAACTAGGCAAGGCTGTCCACTCTCTCCACTCTTATTCAATATAACCTTAGAAGATTTAGCAATAGCAATCCGACAAGAGAAGGGAATCAAAGGAATTCAAATAGGGAAAGAGGAAAACAAGCTATCTCTATTTGCCGACAATATGATGATATACATTAAAAACCCTAAAGAGTCCACAGTAAAACTCCTAAAACAATCAGCCAATACAGCAAAGTGGCTGGATACAAAGTCAATACACAAAAGACAGTAGCGTTTCTATATACAAAAATTGAAATTGAGGAGAGAGAGATTAAAAATACAATTCCATTTAAGACAGTATCAAAAAATATCAGGTATCTAGGAATCAACCTTACAAGAGAAGTGAAAGACCTATACCAGGAAAACTTCAAAACACTCCAGAAAGAAATTGAAGACGATCTAAAGAAATGGAAGAACATCCCATGCTCATGGATAGGTAGAATTAACATAATCAAAATGACTATCCTACCCAAACTCCTATATAGATTTAATGCAATCCCTATCCAAATCCAGACACAATTCTTTAAAGAATTAGAACAATCATTTACAAAATTCATCTGGAACCACAAAAAACCCAGGATAGCCAAACAAATACTGAAAAACAAGAAGCTGGGTGGAATCTCCTTACCTAACTTGAAACTATACTATAAAGCCATAGTAATCAAAACAGCATGGTACTGGAACAGAGACAGGACCTCAGACCAGTGGGTCAGGACAGAATTCCCAGACATAAACCCCCAGATATACAGCCAACTAATATTTGATAAAAGAGGCAAGAATCTGAAATGGAACAAAGAAAGCCTATTCAACAAATGGTGTTGGCACAACTGGAAAACCACATGTACGAAAGTGAAAATCAACCCATACCTCACTCCTTATACAAAAGTCAACTCAAAATAGATCAAAGACCTTGAAATCAGACCCGAATCTATAAAGTTTATTGAGAATAAAATAGGGAAAACACTCGAAGACCTATATATCAAAAAGGTCTTCGAGAATGGAGCACCAATGGCAAGAACCTTAGCAGCAAACATAAACAAATGGGACTACATCAAACTAAAAAGCTTCTGCATGGCGAAAGAAACCTTACTTAATGCAAGAAGACAGTTAACAGAATGGGAAAAAATCTTTTCACTAAACATATCAGATAAAGGGCTGATATCTAGAACTTACAAAGCACTCAGAAAACTGAGCCCCTCAAAACCAAATAAAGCCATAAAAAAATGGGGAGAAGAAATGTATAGACACTTCTCTGAGGATGACAGAAGGATGGCCAACAAACACATGAAAACATGCTCACCTTCACTCATCATCAGAGAGATCCAAATCAAGACAACAATGAGATACCACCTTACACCAGTGAGGATGGCTCACATCAAAAATACTAAGAACAATCTTTGTTGGCGTGGATGCGGTATGAAGGGAACTCTCATCCACTGCTGGTGGGAATGCCCCCTAGTCCAACATCTATGGAGAACCGTCTGGAGAGTACTCAAAGAACTCAGAATTGAGCTCCCATTTGACACAGCAATTGCACTCCTAGGTATATACCCCCAAGTTGGAAGAACATTCATTCCAAAATACGTGTGCACCCCACTATTTATCACAGCACTCAGTATAATAGCCAAATCTTGGAACCAACCGTGATGTCCAACAACAGATGAATGGATCATTAAGATGTGGTATCTATACACAATGAAATATTACATGGCAGTCAGAAATGATACAATCACAGATTTTGCAGCAACGTGGATGGACTTAGATCATGTTATGTTGAACGAAGTAAGTCAGAAGACAAAAGATAAACGCAGAATGGTAGCACTATTCTGAAGCACATAGAACATACATCTCAATCACAACTAATACTTAACAATCAAATAACAGAGTCTAACAGGGTAGAAACTCCAATCACTGTAATAGTCAACATATACCTGGGAACAGTGCCCAAAACACATGAGAAAGGAACAACACAAACTCTCGACTACACATTATACCGCAAAGAAAACAGCAACACCAGAACAACAGCATAGAGAGAACAGGTACTTAATCAACCTTCTACAATAATGGCCCATAATAATCCTGTAGAGATCGTATACAGGAACACAGGTAAAGAATACCACGGCAAACCACTGACTCCAATAGAAACATCCCATAAAACTACGTATTAATGCCTCTATCTTACTATATTTAAAATAACCTCTCAGCTTTTCTGTCCACTGGCATTCTTGGATACAAAGGGTGGACAAGCTAAGATGGCAACTCGGGATACCACACGAGATACCATACCCAGTTTGCACTACGAGATGGCCCTGAGAAAACTCTTTAACATACACTTTATCTCTAGGTTTACCTTCTTTTAGGGTTTCAAGCACGTGACCAGTCAGACCACCGAAGCCATAACAGCTACGTACAGACCCAATCTACATGCTCTATTCACTGAACACATTCAAGCAAACCAGCATTCCCTTGCTATTTTCTCCTCTCTTCTCACCACTTTCTTGGTTATTTTTTCTTTTCTATTCTTTTCTTTACTTTCTATCCTTTCTCTTCTCCCTTTCTTTCTAATGTATTTTTCTCTTTTCTCCCTCCCTACCCCTTCCATACACCTTACCCTTTCCCCCCTCTGGAAATCCAACTATCCCTCCACCCCTCAATCCCATCCAGACCTCCCTCTATATTAAAACACTTCACCCTCAGTCCTTAATCTATTAGGCAACAAGATCGACCTCCTACCCCAACGAACCAGTACCCAGCACCCAAGAGAAGGGACACCCAGTCAAACCCACACCTCGTCCCGGGCAAGAAAAGACAGCCAACTCCCCTGCGGACTCATGCTGCGAGGCCCTCCCTACCAACTCCCCCTATTGGGGACTGTTTCTTGAAACCGGACCTAGGTCCAAAAGTATCCCCAATGCAAGAACTCTTCCAAGACCTCCCTGCCGCAAATTTTTACCAACCTGAAGAAGGTCAGGGGGTGTGATAGGAAGATGCCTGGGAACCCACACATCACAGGAAAAACCCAAAAGACAATGGGAAAAACTGTACTTCCAACATAGGCATAAGACCTGTAATACGCCACCTCGTTGCCTGCTCTCCCCCAAATGTAAGGTAGTCTTTTGCACCACTTTGGTCCTTTAAAAACTTCGCTAACTCATTTTAGTTCTTTTTTTTTTCTCTTAAATTTATTTATTTATTTTTTTTTAAATATTGGTCCTATATATACATTTGCGAGCACATACATTTTTATTTATTTTATTTTATTTTATTATTATTATTTTTTTATCATTTTTGGGTATGTGACCTGTGTCTGTTATCCCCTCTGTCCACCCCCAACCACACCGACAATACAATGTAGCTCCACCTCCCCCCTGCAAAGACACACTAAATAATGGGGAAATCTTACGTATAAAAAAAAGAGCTCTTATCTACTTGAGATAGGAACTCATAGTTGTTTACAATACAGGGGTATCTCCTACCTGGAAAATATGTCATGTGGAATCACTTAGACCTCAGGTGATTAGATGCCAGTCATCCAGCCTTGAACCCTGGATCCCAGACATAGAATCGGCACAGCTCTTCACAACAGCTGCAGGAAACAAACTCCATCCGGGACAGCCTTAATACTGCGGGGTCAACAACAAGGGCCAGCGCTAACATGATATCCTGACAAAGAGGAAAATGTGAACAACTTGACCTTAGAACAGATTAGCCTACCTTACCAGCTAACGACAAGACAAAACCAGAAGACTCGGCACCCTTTGGTAGGTCCAAAAGCCAAGATCGTGACTTACAGATGACTGGCTACTAGAACCACGACCAGACAGTATACATCTTGGGACCAATAAAAAAGCCCTAGTTTAGGGATTGAACTATGACTTGCACAATAAGCATGATCCCCAGTCCCAAAGGTCTGACAGAGACAACTGCAACAGAATGGGCCTTCTGGAAGCACAAAGAAAGATGCTAACCTAGGTGCCATCCTAGGTTCAGTGCAAAGACCAAGGTCACCAACCACAGAAGATGGACTAAAACGACACTGAGGTAACAGAACCTCTAGAACCACAAAGACTGACTTCACCATAAGTCCTACCTCAGGATCTGTGCAGATACTGAGACCTCTAAACACAGAGCTCTGAGTGTATCACCCTGGACAGAACAGAAGTCTTCCACACACCAAAAAACACCACCGGGAGAATAAATGATCCTGAGCAAAGTCTAGAGCTGATCACATGACAGTATACTCCAAGGACGGAAAAACCCCATATTTCTTAGGCCATGTGAATTCCTTTTTGAATGACACCAATATTTACTGTGCCAAGGCAGGAGGGAAAAAAAACAAAAATGCAAAAAGCACAAAACCTTGGTATTTTATGTATATATGTATGTATATATATATATATATATATATATATACACATATATATATCTTTTACCTTCATTTATTATTGTTATTATTATTTTTATTTACCTATCTATTTTGGTCGATTTCTCTGTTTGGGTGTGATTATTGAAATCGTTGTCCCCAATTATACTTATTTTTTTCTATTCTTTTCCTTTCCTTCGTTATGTGCTATACCATGTTTCTTATTTCAAGACCATGGCGTGTTTTTGGTTTGTTTGTTTGTTTTTGTTTTGTTTTTTGTTTGTTTGTTTGTTTGTTTTGCTTTGTTTTTCATCTGTTTTTTTTGTGGTGCTTATCGATATAGCTGGAGTCCTCACTGGATAATTGACACTTTTTTTTTGGTACTGGTGGAGTATTTCACCTTCTTTCTCTCCTTCATCTCCAAAATCGATGATGAGAGCCTCTAGAAGGATTCCACCCATTTTGGGAGTATTAGACTCTTACCCCAGTTTATTTATCTCCTCCTTTTCAGGCAAAAACACGCAACTTGAACTAGCTAATCCTGCCTACAGTTAGAGGGGGAGATAAGGGAGGCATCAAGACCAAACAGGTGCAAGACTACTAAGTAGTGGGTTGGATACAGAGGGGACCACATATTCTAGCTGCCCTGGGGGTGAGGGAAGAGGAAATGGGAGGTAGGACAAAAACGAAGGGGTAGGGAGGGCAATTTGGGGATGGGAATCCCCCCTGATTTTATGTAAATATGTACCTAAAATGTTATTGTCAACAATATGTAAGACACTATGATCAAAATAAAAATTATATTAAAAAAAAAGAAAGTTAACTTGTATCTTGGTTATCTATTTTCCATATCTTCTCTGATCTTAGAGGTGAAAAGAGATTGAGATATTGGGGCACCTTTCTAAACTGAATAATGTTCTTTGAAGGAATGTCCTTTGTTAACATTGACTCCCTAGTTCTAAGATTTATACATCTTCAGGCAAATTTCTTAAAATCTTTATATTCTATTAAATCTAAATGATTTAGTCCAAAGACATTTTTTCTTGTCCTCAAAATATTTTTCTGTTTAAGGAAGAATTCATAGTGCCTTTTCCTATTCAAGCTTTTATCAACAAAATGAAAGTAGCTTTTTTTGTTTCATTTTTATTTTTATTTTTTTGACCACACCAGGGGTTAGTCATGGCTCTTTACTCAGAAGTTAATCTAGGCAGGCTGGAGGGGGGCGGGTCATATGGAATGCAGGGGATAAAACTCTGATGTGCAAGACAAATGCCCTACCAACTGTGCTATTGCTCCAGCCTGAAAATGAAAGTAGGTATTTTCTATCTTCAAATATGTAACTATATATATAAAACATCATTTTATGTGTATCTTTAAATTAAAAATTTTCTCTAAAACTATTCTGTGCTGAAGAGTTATTGAAACCCTAGAAATGAGTTTTTTATTATTGAACTCATTCAGTGGTTTACCTTAAATATGCCCATGATACTGGCTTTGATAAAAAACAAAAAACTAAGTGACTTTTAGATATTCATTTTTATTCCATTTGGTTTCCATCACAAGCAATTTTCACCAATTATAAGGTGACTGTTGGAAAACACCACATTTGCCACATGCAGTTCAATATTATGGAGACGTCACTTTATTACAGAAACTTCCTGGGTGATTCAGTGGGTGAAAGGCCCATGTTTCATATAGTCTGGCACTGTGTTCGCACCATTCCTTTTAGGGCACATGACTTCCCTTGAGACTTAGTCCTTTTCTGTGGTAAGGGGGCTGAGTGAGAAGAAGTACAGCGACAAACTCATCTAATGTCATTAGTGAAACCTAACACATTCTATCCCAGATGTGTCAGGCAATGCAGATTCCTCATTTAGAAATTTAGGGAAGGGACTAGGATGGATGGTAGAGTGAACAAAGTTATATAAAGAGTTCAAGTTCTCTGGTCACCAAGTGAATAAGATATGCAGCTATCTGAATCTCTTTTTCTTGGATACATTTCTCTCCTATTATGGCAAATAATCCTCCCTTCCCACTAGCTTTTGAACCTAGAAGCTATGTCTTCAAGCAAAACAATTAAGAAATTCAAAGTATTTATTAGCCTCCTGGTAATGGAACTTACCATTTGACATAGAAGCCTATGTTTCTAATTCCAGACCCCAGTTGTATTTTCATAATAAAGTTGGTGCTTGACTTATGCTGCCTTTTAAAATACTACACCTAACTTTTATTTATTTATTTTTATTTATTTTAATATGTACATTTACTTTGTCCCTCGAGCCCCCAGATTGTAGTACATTATAATATTTCTTACACAAAGCAATCCAAAGCCAAACAATTTATGCAACTCCCTTAACATTAAAAGCTGTAATATTGTTGACACAATTGATCATAATGCAATAATTCATTAAGAATGAGTCAAAGGAGCACAGCAAAGACTGTGTTAGTGTGAAAATTGTTTGCATAGGCCCAGCAAAATATAGGGGACATCGAAAGAAAAAAGCCTTGGCCTAAATACAAGAAGACCTTTCCCCTGAAGTTTTCTGGCACAAGACCAACCCTAAGCTTCAGGCATATTAGTACACTTAACTTTTATAAAGACCAAACCTGCATTTTATGCAGTATAAATGGCATCTGTGTGTGTTTGTTTATTTTTTGACTGGCGGAGTCAATATGCTTTTACTTCATGAGAAAGCTGCCAGTAATATGTAGTTATGTCTTTGTCTATCTATTTATTTAACTAGTATTTCTTAAATTGGGGTGTTCTTTTTCTCTCCTCTTCAATTTGAGTTATTAATTCATAATTTGTTAGTTTCTGCTAATTAAGAATTGTAGAGGTGAGATCCAGTTTGCTACATAGTAACTCCCAGACTTCCTACATGGAAGTCTTTTGCTTTCAAACTCTGTTTTGAGGTAAAAAAAAAAAAAAGATGGGTAGCTGTCAACGTTTAAACACAACATCTTTCCTTGCTTCCAAATCAGAAGCATTACTACAAACCATGAATTATGCAAACCATACATTATCATGGTAGGTTAATACTACATTTTTGTCAAATATTTTAATGGGACCAAAGCACAAAGTAGCCAACCCTCCATAACAACCCTGAATTTCAGCATTTTCAAACTCTTGGATGTTTTCAATAAGCAACTGAGGGTGGGACCAATAAATGGTCTTTCCAAGCTATGTATCCCTGCATTGGAGCCAGACTCTCCCATTCTCAGTTGAACTTGGTAATGACAGCACTTTATTCTGAATAAAGAAATGAAAAACAAAAATCAGATCAAAGATGTATTTTTAAAAAGTCAATTTCATTAGTTAATTTTGCCACTTTTCTGTAATATAATATTGAGATAAAAATATACAAGCCACCCAGGGACAAAACATCTGCTCCTTAATCAGGTATGCTCATGTTTCAATGTAAGAAATCAGTGGAGATGTGGATAAAAAGAAAAACAAATGTTGTTAAAGACTCTAAGCAGCAAAATAAGTGGAAAAATAAATTATTCCTGTTGAGTTACATGAGTTTCATTGCTTATTTTAGTCAAATTCAAGATGAAATAAGGAATCAAATCCAGGAAATCTTTGCATTTTGTAAAAGCATTTTTGAACATTCCAAATTTTCACAGATGTTTCTTATTTGCAAGTTATTTTGTTTTATATTTAGTGTATATACATCACCTTGTTTTTTGTACCAGAAGGAAAATGAATAAAGCTACTATTGACCAAGATTTTATATATTCAGCCAACCCATTTACTTTCTGTTTCTTTTTATTTATACATACATATGCACAAATACACTCACACACGACAGAAACTAATCACTGTTTCACTGTGTCCCAAGTAAATGTTAATTTTTAATTACCTACTTGGTTAAAACAATAACTATGTAGTTTGAGAATGACTTTATGGTTATTTGCCAGGCATTTCCTTGTGTACAGGCATCCTGGAAAATAAGATTATGCTAATAGTTTTTCTTTTATGCCAGGTCGGTTTTTAGGATTCTTGGAAAAAAAAAAAGTTGCCTAGAGTTTAAGAATTCTTTCCATTTCTTTTCTAAAACTTGTCATGTAGAGAGTAAATTTTGTTGCTTATTATACTCTGGGGAACAATTGGAAAAATCATAAAAAGTCATTGTTATGCAATTAGCACTTTCACGCTTATAATCACAGCTTAACATCGCTTTCTTGCATCCTTCCCTAGGCTTCAATTCTCTCTTTTTTCTCCCTTCTCCACCTTATCCTGTTAATAACTTTTTTCTAAAGTAACCAATTAAACTCTTCAATGTCAGCAGTAAGTAACATAAAATGGAGAATAGAAAAAGAAAACTAGACTTTTTACTCATAAAAGAATGATACCATCAAAGTAATATATTTTGACAGAACTTTTTGGTATTCCCTCATTTTTAACATGTCTTATTCACCAGTATTTTTTTAGACTGTGGCTCATTAGAGGACACTGAGAAATCATTTTTGCTTACAGATACACATGGGGAATTATTTAAGGAAAGAGATTCAATAACAACGACTCTGGGGGTACTACTAGTGGCTCACATTCCCGCATCATCAAAACAAGCTAACATAGCTCTAAAATAAGCACAGCTCCAATGGAAGTTAAAAGTAAGCATTCTCTCACTGGTCAAGAAAAACATGCATTGAAGATGAAAGTGTTTTGCTTCTTCACTTTCTCAGCTGGGTATCCAGGTGAAAGGGTTCACCAGCAGTATATGCACAAGTTTCTTTAACATTTCTGATATCACGTATACACATCTATCTATTAAAAATAGATTCTGGCGTCTCTCTTTTGTAGTGAAGTAATTTTGTCTGAATGTAATGTAACACAAAGAAAAATGTGAAGAGTAATTGAGAACACTTCTGAGATTTCTTTTCCTTGACTGTTGTAATTATTGGCTATCATTAAAGTTAAAGTAAAAACAAGTGACTGACTGCAAATAGAATGTTAGTAATAAAAATAATTTTAAAACTCCATAGAATTTAATAATAAGAATGAGATAGTAAGTGCTTCCAAAGTAATATCAAATAATATATAACCATGTAATTTTAATGAGGCAACTTAGTGCTTAAGATAGATGATCTAACTTTAAAAAATGGACAGAACATGTTGATAACACAATGTGATTTAACTTTATAAAATTGTAGTCCTTATGGATATCTCAGAGACTCTAATGTCTTAAAAACTATTCTTATCAGAGAACTAAAAATGTTGAATTTGTAGTTCTGTCACCCTTGAGTTTGAAATAAGCTTCACTTTTGGATTTACTGAAGTATTCAAGTATTGACAAGGAAGGCCTTCCTTTTAACCTTTTATTTCTTTGTTCCCAGAAAATATGTTACATCTGTCATGTTTGTATCTGCTTTTCTTACTTGAGGATGTCTGTCAGGTAAATTTTGAGATGTGAACTGAAGATGGTCTGCAGTGAATAATTCATGACTGTGAAATCCAAAGGCCTTATTAATGCCAAGGAAAGACCATAATACTAATATTGAGAGTACTAAGTTTAGAACTGTTTGAGAGTGAGGGCCATTAGGATCCTTGAAAGAGAAAGGTGGAAACATTGGTGATTGGTGTTTGCTGGGGTACCTGAGAAACTTCTATTAACTGTATTATAAAACACAGAATATCAATCAATAAAAATTAAAACCAATAACTACCCAAAATTAAATAAGTAGAAAGAATACTGTGTTCATGTATGAAAAGCCCATATATTTCACAGAAATTATTTCTCTGTAAATTTGTAACTGCAATATGATTATCAATAAAAACTCAAATTTATGCATGTTTAAGTAAATAAATACATTTATAATTGTTATGCAGAAAAGGTCATGTATCATCCTGAGAACAACTTTTTTTTTTTTGGTTTTTGGGCCACACCCGTTTGACGCTCAGGGGTTATTCCTGGGTATGCGCTCAGAAGTCACTCCTGGCTTGGGGGACCATATGGGATGCCGGGGGATCGAACCGCGGTCCGTCCTAGGCTAGCGCAGGCAAGCAGGCACCTTACCTCTAGCGCCACCGCCCAGCCCCCTGAGAACAACTTTTACTAATATCTCACATGAAAGAATAACTGTGATGAGCTCCTAAGATTCTTTCTAATGGAAGTAGGATATCTTCTTTTCCTTGTTCACTTTTCCTTTATTTGTAAAAGATCAGTTTCCAAATACGATCAGTTTACATATTCCAAGACTCTACCCAGCACATTCTCAGCACTTGTGTTTATTTAAGAATATCATTTTTATATCTCAACATACTTTTTCTTAGTTGCCAAATCATCTCAAATAATTGAACTCAGTCTTTGCCTTGAAACTTAATAAATTACAGTTTTTGATTTGAGTGTACCTACCTTCACATTAGGTTGAAATGCATAAAGTTATATTTATTATGAGTCTCCAGTTATCCAAGCATAACAGAAACTACATTCAAACACATTCATCTGTCCATTTAAGAAACAATTGTTAAATTGTTAAATAAATGTCCTGTGTCTCCTTTACACATTGGAAATACAGAGTGACAGCACCTATTTCCAAAGGTAAACGAAAGATGAGATGCATCTTCAAATACTCTTAACAGTTTTGAGATTGGCATGTAGGGTAGTTTGGGCAAGACTGTCCATGTATTTGGAGACAGATATTCTGCAAAATCACGAGTTGACTGAAATACTTTTCCTACATATTGATCTGAGCACTCTATTATGCCTATAATTATTCTGTCTATAATTTTGTAAAACCCCTATAAATGTGAAAACCCGACTTTAAAGATAATTAGGTTTTCTGGACATTAATTATATATTTCTATTTCAATGCATTTTAAATCATAGCTATATGTTACTAGTAAAAGTTTGCAAAGTTGTATGCTATAAGATAATTTCTCCTAAATTAAATTTGTTAAAGAGAAAGTTAATTGATTGAAGTTGGGATGAGGGATGAATAAAAGTAATTATTTGGCTGAGAATGAGAAATCCCATGATCTACTCACAAGTCTTGCTGATACTATAATTGCGGGGAGGGGTCATAGAATCTAATACATCTTATCTGGAAAATAAAACTGTGCATAGTTAAGTGCTACATCCCCTGTGTTAACAAATCCTGAGGTTTAGGAAGGCACCAAGTTTAAAAAGGCCCTAAATACCTTAGGGAGAGTTTTTTTTTTAAAAGCTGCCTGCTATTACAGAAACTTTGTCAAAGAAGCCTGTACTCTGCAGAGAGGGCAGCATAAAAAATGACACCTGTATAAAAGAAAGCTTGAAAAAATAACCTGTCCCAGAAAAACCTTGGCTGCCTGTCCATGATTCATTCAGGGAAAAAAGGGATATAACATAAAAATTAAGTGAGACATAATTTCAGCTGACAATCTAAAGATTACTCAGATTTAACATCTACATGAATTTAAATAATCTTTATCTAATAATTATTATTCATTGTTCTTAGAGCCTCTCTTAAAGATTACTCATATATAAACACGCCTTATGAGAAACATTTGCATAGATTTAAGTATTTTTATTTAGTTTAAAGAATAATTACCCTCAAATCTTGTCTTAATGTTAGCCTATATATTAAGGGTAAAATTTCAGGCCCCATTTCAGAATGCATAAAACCATAAACATTCTGAACTGACCTTGCTAACTAAGAAACTTCTGATAATAAAAAACGGTTTCTAAGAAGAAACTGCTCTGTCAGAATATGCCTTGAACAATTTGCCCTTGTGCCTTTTTTGGTAAATTTGTTTTGTCTGAAAATTATGACTTGTCAAGAAATTAAGTATAAACGATTCACCTTTTGCTTTGAATAAACGAAACAGAGCTTGAATTCAACTTGAGCCTATGGCCTCTGTCTCCCACAGCCACTCTATGCACACACCTTTCAATGGACCCCAAAAGATTCTTTTGTGTCAGGACTAATCATTCCGTGACAGATAAGAAATTTTCAAGGTCACTGCTGTTGATTTTTCTTTGCTTTTATAAAAAAATAATGCTGAGGTACTTTTGTTAGGGGTGTGTATGTAATGCTGAACTGTTATATGTGGCAAAGAGTTGTTATATGTGAGTGGAAAGGTTCTACTTCCACCTCAAATTAAACCTTTTTTTTTGGGGGGGGGGGATGCCACAATCTGTGACACTCAGGGGGTTACTTCCGAATATGCACTCAGAAATCGCTCCTGATTCTGGGAACCATATGGGATGCTGAAGATTGAACTGAGGTAGTTCCTGGATCAGCAGCATGCAAGGCAAATGCCCTACCACTGTGCTACCACTCGGGCTCAACAAATCAATCTTATATAGTTCAGATTTATTGGAGAAAATTTCCCATTACTAGAACATAATCAGAATGTTCACTTAGCAGTTAAAAAGGGAAAATGACAAATCACTAAGGAGACCAATGTACAAAGCTTTGGCACTCGGGGCCAGAACTTCTCTTGTGACCTCAGCGACCTTGAGGAGGTACTTGATTATAGTCTGAGCTTGCAAAGGCTATTGACAAAATCTGGAAAGGGCTTCAGAGGTCCATGGACAAAGAATCCGAACCCTCTAAGATTAATGCTCAGAGTTGAGTGATCAATCAAAGACTTAGTGTTTTAGAATTACAAGGCTCCTTGCCTCATATATCTGTTCATAAACATCCTTTTAATAGTCATCATCATCATATTCAATTAAGACTCTAAACCCATTCTGTATCCTTGAAAATGGCTAACTTCTGAGAAGGATTCTTAACTTTAGTATATACACTTAGAAAATGAAACTCACAACACTTATGGTATTAAAGTAATTTATATAACAACTTTAGAAGGTATTTTTGGATGCCCTGGTGGTTATATTATTTTGTAGGGAGAGATGTACTCCCAGAAATGCTCAGGGATTTCTCCTGGCTTTATTCTTAGGGATTGCTTTTGGTGGAGTTTCAGTGGACCATATTGGATGCCAAGGATTGAACCTAGTTGGCTGCAAGTAAGACCGGCACCCTACCCACTGTATCCAGTCCTCACACTAATTCTTAGCTCCATCCTCATCTTGAATCCATGCTGCTATATCACTGGTTTGTTTTTGAAAGTTCACCAATGTCCTATTGCTAAAGCAGCATATTGACAATGTTCTAATACTATGGTCCACCTGGTCCTTTGCTGATACTTTGTGCTGTGCCTCTTCTTTTAGGGGCAGCTCTGAGTCTCTCCGACTGCTTATGCTTGCTCCTAAGGCTCTTTTTTTTTGCACCTGTGATGTTCCTTTTTGCTTTCCTGCTGATTTTCCTGTCCTATGTCTTTCATTAAGTGTTCTTATTCCCTCCTCTGAACCATTTCCATTATGTGTCTGTTGGCTACTGTTCATATTGGAAAGATTGCAAATGACCAAACTAAACTTCCTAAAGACCCACCCCTTCCCTTCTACCTCCACTTCATTTCCCTAAGTTACATTTCTCAAGATCATTATAATAGCAGTCTCATTGCCCACCCTGACTCTCATGCATATTCGTAATTAGACCCTTAATAACTGAAAAAAATGTTTTCCTTTTGCCTTTTTTGATGTTGTATCTAGTTCTTAAAACAAAGCATGATTAGTGGGTATCTTTACACATTTGAGTAAGGGAGCAGCAAGCAATGAAACTAAAAAGAAAAAAAACCGTATAGAAGGATTATTCTGCACTCACCAATACAATAAATTATAAGTAACAAAAACTTTCTAGATTAACTCATACAAGATCTTGTACCAAACCAAGGATGATTTGTTCTTGAAAAAAAGTGAAATATCAGTGAAGCAGCTAACTTGGTGGTAATTTTAACTTGTCCCTTTCTCATTGCCTTCTTCTAAAATATTTAATATCTTTGAAATAAAAATCTTTGCAATTTCTACTTGTGAAAATCAGGAGACAAGCAATTGCTTCAGTAACAGAACAGAGTGAGTTATTACTCGTGAAAAGGCTTGCTTCTCAGAGAACTGCCTCTTTTACATCTCTGTGTAGGTTTCTGAAGAGTCCCATTGTCACCTATTGCTCTAACTGTCCCTATTTTCATATGTGAATTGCTGCAAACAGCTACATTTCATTATTTTGTTGTGTTTTTGTCTTTGGACCACACCTTGAAGTGCTCAGGGTTAATTCTTGTCTTTTTGATGATGCTCTTCAGGAAACCATAGTTAGTTTGAGGTATAGAAAAGGGTCAGCCGCATGCAAAAAAGGGCAAGTGCTTGATTCACTGTGCTATCTCTTCAATCCAACAGCTGTGACCTTCCTTTAGTCTTTTTCTTAGCATGGTTTCTAAAATCACTCCATTGAACATATCTCCAGCCCCTAAAGAACAAGTCTGAATCAGAGTAGTGTATGAACTAGTCCAAACCAGGTTGAGAGTGAAACATATAGTCTGGCAGTATTCTATCTCATCTCCAGCAAGCTTCCTTCCAGAACGGTTTTTATTTATTACAGAGACCACCCCTCGGTCTAGCAGTAAGGAGATAGTAAGGATACGTAGCTCAGGCTATTCTTATCTTGTGGCAACCAGGTTTACCACGGGTGATCTTTGTTTTAGGTAAAATAAGGTGTAATCTAACAGGGTCAGCCACATGCAAAGGTAAGTACTTTATTAATGTGCTATCTTTTCAATCCAATAGCTATGATCTTACTTTAGCTTTTTTCTTAACATGGTTGATCTAAACAATAAGTAGAAATTGGATCATAGCACCATTACGTGAGAGCTATGCTATCCAAATTGGGAGCAATAAGAATTGACCCAAAAGTATTTTTAATTGGAAAATAAGGAGTCCAATGAGAAACTTATAAAGGTCTTCTGACATGAACATGTGAGTTTGAAAGGATACTGTAGTAGAGCTGTGTTCAAGATCAGGAGGGACAAGAAAAAGACATTAATATTTTACATTAGGCTGAACTAAAAATGGTCTGTAAGCTGGGTCACTTATTGAGAGCTGAAGATGGTCATCTCGACAAGCCTAGAATCCTTTTTTGGCAAAGCTGGAAGGCATACAAATTCATATGTCAAATTTAATTACCAGCCAATTATTAGAGATCAGAAGTTGAAATAATGCATGCTGTCCAAATCTAAATGCAGAAAACTAGAAAACTGAAAATATATCAAATATATAATTGGCAATAGATGGAATCTTTATATTGGATCTATCCAACAAAATTATAAAAATGTTCCATTTTCAAAGGGAAAGAAGATTCTAATGCAACACCACCAAAACCATGGGGTGGGTGGAAAGAACTATTACTGCTCATATTTCACATCAATTGTTTCTCTGAAAAACTCTGCACAAACATCCTGAAATGAATGAATCATGACAAACTTGCAGTGAATATATTTAGGAAGTTTTAGCAGGTACTTAGAGATCATAAATACCCATAAACTATCACAAGAAAACCAAACTCTGAAACTGACACTCTGTGGGAAAATTTTGATTAATCAAGCTCATTTCTCTTCAAATTAGGTTATTAATCAAAATTATTTTTATCCAACTGTAACAAATGAGATTTGCAGGCTAGAGGATGCTGAAGAAAGTAGGTCCTGGTAGGATAAATGGAAAAAACAATGTTCTCTTCCATTTTTTGTTAGTTAATTGAACCAAAGTAAAAATAAAAAACACTGTGTTGGCTTTTAAACAATCTGAAATTAAATATCGATCTGATTCCTCAATGTATTTAATAATCACCACTTAATTTCCTCAATGCATAGATTATACTGGGGAAAGATGAGCATCTGTTCTATAAGTTAAGACATTCTAAATTCTTAGCTTTGGGTGACATCACAGAGAAAAATATATAATAAAATTTATATATAAAAATATATAATAAAATCTATTACCTCCTCTCCACCATTTACAGTGATAACTAGAATTAGATAAATTAAAAATATATCACAATAAAATCATTGAAGTTTAATCAAGAAAGTATTATCTCACCCTTTGGGATATTTTATGATATTTTATTCTTTAAGCATTGGGAAAATATTTGGTTTTTATGTCTAAATCTTCAAGAACAGAATTAAAATAATATAAATTTTCTATTGTAAGACTTCACATTCTTAAACTAAATCTACTTATTATTGGAAAAACATCAGTATACTTTTAGATTGGGGAAAATCCGGAGATGCTCAGGTTTTATTCCTGGCTCTGTTATTAGGGATCCTTTCTGGCAGTGTTGGTACAGGTAGGGACAAAATATTTTTGGTGAGTGGGTTCAAACCAGAGGCAATCATATGCACAGCAAGCACCTTAGGTACTGTAATTTTTCTCAGGCCCTAAATCCATGCTCTCTGGTCCTACACCAACAAGATTTAGTGACCATTGTTATGGCCATTGTTTTTAGAAATAAATAACATGATTTTGTGTTTTTTGTGACAAGGAGTAAATATAGTTGGCACTTTAGGTCTTTTAACTACTTATCTATAATTGCCAGATGTTATATAATGTTTTTGTATTTGTATAATTCACATGTCCTCTAATAAGACCTTTTTTGTTTATGGTTAAATTTAAAAAACTCAAAATATCTATTTATTTATTTATTTATTTATTTATTTATTTATTGGTGTTTGGGCCACACCCGGTGACGCTCAGGGGTTACTCCTGGCTAAGCACTCAGAAGTCACTCCTGGCTTGGGGGACCATATGGGACGCCGGGGGATCGAACCGCGGTCCGTCCTATAAAAAACTCAAAATATCTAGAGATAACAATGATAAAGTAATTTCTCTGAGAAAATAAACAATAATATTCAGATATAACTAATAGAAAATCTATTGTACCTATATAATCCATACTATTATAAATAATAGTGAAATAAATTTTTTAACTCGAAGAAAAGAAAGAAATCAACTTTTCCCCCATCTACTATCTACTATCTCCTGAGTCAATTTCTTCATTTTTTTTTTTTGGTTTGTTTGTTTTTTGTGTCACACCCGGCAGTGCTCAGGGGTTACTCCTTGCTCTATGCTCAGAAATTGCTCCTGGGACCATATGGGATGCCGGGATTCGAACCACTGACCTTCTGCAGGCAAGGCAAACGCCTTACCTCCATGCTATCTCTCCAGCCCCTATATCAATGTGTCTATCTTATTTTAAAGCTGTGAGGTTAAATGTAATGTTAATTATGGAAATGATTAAGATAAAAAGTAAGGCACTTTAGTAAAGTATTTCTCCTATTTCAAACAGCTAGCGGATACTTTAGATCCAGTTCTCAAGCCCATTTCTTTTTCTTTCTCACACTTTAGAGATAATGTAATTATACTCAAAGTAACAGTCAAGAGCAGTATCAATATTATAACTTTCTGCAAGCATTACTTTATGTCATCTTCAGAGTAATGAGATAAAGTATGGAGTCTTGAAAAGTGAAGTATTCATAAGTATGCTTGACTAGAGTGTTTAAATTCTTCTTAACATCCAGTTTTTCTAAAAACTCTGAACTTTTCTAGAAGTCCCTAAACTTTTCCTAAAATTTCCTAACTTCTAAAAGTTCCTAAACTTTGTTGGAGTCTCTTTTTCTACTTGATCCAAATGCATTCCAATATAAGTCGGTTGACTATGTTTAATATATGTAAAACCACATCTGTAGATATAGCACCGTATTGGGACTTACTTCTTATTTTTCTTTAATATAAAATAAAATCATTTTTAACAATTCACTCAAAAATACATAATATTTTGAAATTTTGATGCCTATTGAATGATATTAGAGAATATAAGAAATTGTATAAGAACCTCACAAAAATATATAAACTCTAAAACTGTGTCAGATGCTCTTCTTTGCAATTGCCTTCATAAATTAAATGCTAATATTTTATAGATAAAATGCTAAATTTAATATATTACATTTATCAAGCAGTTATAGATCTGAAACTTCTAGACCCACAACCTGGCATGTATTCTCCTGTCAATATTGTTCTTTGTCATAAAAGTCGCTTGATAAATTTCTAACAAATCTCTAATTATAGTAATCAGTTAGAGAAATTATTGATAAATTACATGCTTAAAGCAAATGATTTCCTGTGATGTTTTTCCTTTTAGAAGGGGTCCTGTTATTTAAAGCACCATACTCAATTGCCAGATAGCCTACCTTTCAGGATACTCTAGAATTTCCTATCTCAGTCCTTCTAACCCTAGACTTAATCAACATCTCCTTTTTTTAAAAAAATAATATTTATTGTGACCAAAGTGAATTAAGAATCTTTCACAGTAATATGTAAGGTACATAGTGACAATGATTCAGGGCCATTCCCACCATCAGTGTTGTCCTCCCTCCACCTCTGTTCCCAACGTGCACTTCATATCTCCCTCATTTGCCCCCTAGACTGCTAGTGTAACTGGTCCCCTCTGTGTATAGTTTGTTGTAAATCGGGTATCGATTCTGTTCTCTTTGACTTTGGGTTTGGTGTTTGAGTCTGATCATTTTTTTCCACTCAATGTTCATAAGACTGTTTGGTCCTAGTACCCTCCATTGATCCCTCCTCAACTCATGAGGCAAAACAAGATGATTCAAGGTTTGTGGTTCTGTTGGGAAGAAAAAAACCTGGGAGGATTTCGTCTAGAGGTTATAAATATCAATTTAAAATAAGAAAGGGGAAAAAAGAAAAACAAACAAACAAAAAACAGTAACTACAGAAAAAGCACTCAGCTACTAAAAACAACCACCATCATATAATAACCATGAGAATGAAATGAAATAAATTAATTAATTAAAATAATACAAAAGAATAAAAAAGAAAAAGTAGATAACAGTAAAGAGAAGGTAAAGAAAAGAAAAAGGAAAAAAAACACAAAAAGGAAGGAAGGAGGGCTGGTGTAACAAAGTTTTTTTTTTTTTTTTTTTTTTTTGCATAGGCACATGAAGTATTGGGGAAATTAGAAAGGCAATTCTCTTGGCCTAAGATATCGAGTTTTCCACCCTTGAAGCTTACTGTCATGGGGCCACTGGTGCAAGTTGGTGCCAGAGTGTATTAGGAATTTTCTAGGGGGAGAGTTTGGTCCCTAGTGCTGTTGTAGAGAGCTTTATCAGTTCTACGTCTGGGACCTGGAGTTCTACTTTGGACGGTCGCTGTTTGATCTCATGAAGTCTAAGTTGAATCCACATGGCACATATTCAGGGTGGGAGGTTCCCTGTATTATAAAATGTATGGGTTCTTATCCCTAGTAGATAAGAGCTTGTTTCTGTGTGTAAGATTTCCCCTTTTTTAGGGTGCCTATGCAAAAGGGAATGATGCCATATTATATTGCTGGTGCAATTGGGGGTAAGAATGGCAGAATACACAGTCTCTGTGCCCTGGTTTTGACATCTCCTTTTTCCAGAGTTTGTTAAGACTACATCACAGTGAAACTATACATGGTTTAGGGCATGACTGAGTTCAAATAAATATTGGCAAAACTTACCCGTAAGTTAAGTCAGTAGACTTAAGAAGAAGCAGCATTAATTTTCTTATCTAATTCAATACCCAAAGTACCTTATAAAAATTGTATTTTGGTGAAGGTTGAGAATTTCTTGTTTTATTCCTGGAAGAAAGTTTTATTGCTTATAACCTTGTAGTAGTGTTCTAAAGCAGTAGCTATAAAAGCATTAGGAAATTTTAAAGTACTCTATAAAAATCAAATAATAAGTCAAATTAACTATAGAGAAATTCCAGTAAGAAAAAATTAGTTTAGTATCTAAAGAAAATTTTACTAAAGATTGATTTGATATTAAAAATCTTTTGAATTCTCTGAATACTTTTTTCTTACCTTTTAAGTGTTCTGCACAACTTGCATTTCCAATTAGCATTATATAATTAAATTATTGCTTGAAATTTGGGAATAAAGGAAAATGTAAGTATTTTGCCTTGGAGTTACTCACATGATCTACTGAAATATTTTTTATAAACACCACTATTTTTCCAGGAATATGAAGCCACATTTTTATGATAATGTAAAAAATGCAGAAAAAAATCTCATTATAATAAAAATGTAATGCTATGATAAATATAGCAGATTGTATTGGTGCATTTTTAAATGAATTGCATTTTGAACTTTCTCTGAAAAAGCAGAGGCATTTTTGCATGTTGCATTATTGGTTCTATCATGTTCTTCTCAGACTGTTTCTGAGCTTTGTGCTTATATTTCTGTGATTTTTCTCTTGATTTCTAGTCTTCTGGTAATATAACCATCCTCTGGAGTTGTGTTTTGCTCACACAAACAATAGTTTCTTACTGCTTTAGAACACTGGGCTGTTTGTTCATTTTGCTCCTTGTAGGTGCTTACTTGGAGCAATTGGGCCCTCGTTAGAACTTCCAGCTCTGCGCCATCAAGCCTGCCTTGATGCCTTGGTTTTACAGCCTTAACCCAGGTGAGTGACAGGATCCACGGTGGGGATCCAGAGCTGTAGAACCTGTGTCCCAGAGTCAAGAGGCCGCAGCAGCAGATAGTGCAGCTTTCTGTTGTTTGTCTATTAATATTTTTATTTAAGCAGCATGATTACAACATGTTTGTAGTTGGGTTTCAGTCATATAACTATACACTTAGCTTCACCAGTGCAACCTTCCCACCACCGATGCTCTACATCTCCCTAGTCCCCAACCCCTGCCTGTTCGAGACTGGCATTCTATTTCTCTCACTTATGACAATTAGCATGATAGTTGTTGGTGTAGTTGTTTCTCTAACTGCACTCACCACACTTTGTGTAAACTTCATATCATGGACTGGTCCTTTCAAATTTCATCTTTATTGTCTCTGGGTATTAATACCATGCTATCTTTTATTTTTCTTAAATGCAACAGATGACTGAGACTATTTTCTCTCTCTCTGACTCATTCCACTCAGTATAAGAGTTTCCATGTCCATCATGTATAAGAAAATTTCATGGCTTTATTTTTTCCTGACAGCTGCATAGAATTCTATTCTGTATATATACCACCATTTCTTTAATTACTGGTCTGTTGTTGGGGATCTAGGTTGTTTCTAGATTCTGGCTATTGTAAATAGAACTGCAGTGAACACAGGCATGCAGAGGGCACTTTTTGTATCATTTATTTGTGCCCCTAGGGTATATCTCTAGGAGTGGTATATATGGGTCAAATGGGAATGTACAAAACTTTTCAGTTTTTTGAGGAATCTCCAGATTGGTTTCATAAAGGCTTGACTAGACAGCATTTTCACCAGCAGTGAATGATATTCCCTTTCTCCTCACATCTCCTACAGCACTGATTGTTCTTGTTCTTGATGATGTGTGCCATTCTCTGTGGTTTGAGACGGTACCTCGTTGTTTTGATTTGCATCTCCCTTATGATCAGTGATGTGGAGCATTTTTCCATGTGCCTTTTGACCACATTATTTTCCTTTGAGAAAGTGTCTGTTCATTTCTTCTCCCCATTTTTTGATGGGGTTAGATATTTTTCTTGTTAAGTTCTGTCAGTATCTAAAATGTTATCCCCGTATCTGATGGGTATTGGGTGAATAGTTTCTCTATTCTATGGGTGGCCTTTGTATCCTAGTCACTATTTCCTTTGAGGTACAGAAGCTTCTCAGTTTAACCTAGTTCTATTTGTTTATCTCTGCTTCAACTTGTTTGGACAGTGGTGATTCCTTTTTGAAGAGGCCGTTAGTCGCAATGTTATGTAGTGTTCTGAATACACATTTTTCTATAATCTTTATGGTTCTGGGTCTGATATCAAGGTCTTTAATCCATTTGCATTTGACCTTTGTGCATGGTGTTAGATGAAGGTTCAAGTTCATTTTTTTGCATATGGCTGACGAGTTGTCTCAACAACACTTGTTGAAGAAGCATTTCTTGCTCCATTTTGTGTTTCTTTATCACATGACATTTTTTTTTTATCAATGACTAATTACTTGTATGTCTGGAGTACATTTTTTGAATTCTAAAGTCTGTTCCATTGATCTGAGGGTCTGTCTATATCCCAATACCATGCTATTTTAATTACTATTGCTTTGTAATGCAATTTGAAGTTGGGGAAAGTAATGCCGCCCATCTTTTCTTTCCCTAAGAGTTGCTTTAAACTTTTAAAACCTGGATGCCATGTCAGTGTTACCCAAGTGAGGAACAGGATAAGGGGCTAGAATCCAGAGCTATGTAACCCATGTCCCAGAGACAAGGGTCTGTTATAGTGGCAGACCCTGTGGTTTTGGGACCCATTGAGCAGAACCAGGAAAATTTATTGCGCAGGGGAGCCTCTGAGTCCTGCTTATGCCCCCATTCTTGTCCTTTTTACCTCTACTGACTCTTTTAATCTATGTACATTTTTTAACATCTTGAAAAATCTTAGAGCCTTTAATAGAAAATTTAGGATGATTCCAGTCTTTTAGGAATTGGAGAGACATTTAAATTAGAAGTGTGCTATCCCAGAGGAAGAGCCACTAAAATGCCTTAACTTGAGCCCATTTCCACCCCTGCTGATGAATGAATGACTTGGGAGTAGTCTGTCTTCTCTCCTTGTCCTTCCCTCACCTCTATCTTCCTGTAGATGGGTAAAAGGCATTTTTGGTGAACTCGTCCAAAGCACCTCTTCACATTCTCAAGTGGCAGTTGAGTTATTTAGAATGCAAGGTGGAACATCGTTTGAATCTCTTTTCTATATACTAAAAATTACAAAGCTTTACATAGGAGAGGGTTTAGGGAGGTGTTTTTAAAACACCTGTTAACTTTTTTCCCCTTTATCAGAAAGCAAAAAATAAAACCACAGTTAAGATTTGCCTTTCAAACCCTCAGGTGTTGCCTCCCATAGAAATGGCCTGGTCACCATGAGAGCACTGTACCAAGGAGACCTTGTTTCTTGTGAGTTGTTTCTGGACTCTTGGAGTGGAAATGAGCCTGTTCCTCCCTACTGGAGTTTAGTTCCAATGCATTTGCCTCCAGAAAGACCCCAGTGCCTTTTGACAATGGCTAGGGTTTTCCCTATTTCCTATCAGTCTTTTCCAAAGGAAACGCATTCCAAATACTTTTTTCCACTGGGGTCTTAGAAGAAAAGTAGAATTCTGGTTCATACTGTGGTCCCTGGTAACCTCAGGTCTTTATTGAGATCACTTTGAAATTTAAAAGATCCAGGTGGAAATATTTTTACTATGCTGGTAATTATTCTACAGAACACCTGAATTCTTAACATTGTTATATTTCACTGTAAGTGCTGAATTTTTTCTTTTCATGTCTTTGATCTGGTTTCCCTTCATTCCTGTAATACGGCCACCCAATTTTGTGAGGGGGGGGAATAATATGTGGTTTTTGTACAAAAAAAAAAAAAAGAAGTGTGGCCTGCGCTGTGTGGAGCACTGAGGAGAGTCAACCGGCTGGGCGGGAGCTCTGGGCTGACAAGGAGGCGGCAGCAGCAGTGGCTGCAGAGGAGGTGGAAGAGGAGAAGGAGGGCTAGAGCCTGAGGCACCAGTAAGCCACTGGATTTTTGAGGTGCTGGTGCTGGTGCCTGGCTGAAGTGAAGTGAAGTGAAGGGGCGCCTGCAGAGGGTGGCCACATCTCTCCCAGAGGTGAGTGGTAAGATGCCTTGCAGGAGCCGAGAGCACAAGTACAGGTGCACCATACGGCTGCTGGAGGACAGCGCGTACACCTGCACCATGGAGGGTGGATAAATCTGCTCTTGCTGAGTGATTACCAACTGCAAAAGACTGTGAGTGTCACTTGTGCGTGTTTTTCTACTGTCCTGTGTCCTGAACCTCTCCAGAGTGTGCTGAGAAGGGCCCAGCAAAATTGCTCTGCTAGAGGCTCCAGAAGAGCATAGCAGCTCAGCTCTACTTCACTTCACGGTACGCCCTTTTTAACGAATGAACACCACCATAACACGCAGAAAAAAAAATCACACTAAAAGTGTGACAATGGAGAAACTTCTCAGGCAAACACCATGCATAGAGAATGAAGATGATAGCTCTGATGACACAAAAAATACAAACCATCTGATTAACCCCTCAGATAAGGAGTTCAGAATAGAAATATGGAGGATTTTCATGGAAATCAAAGAAAAAATAACTCTAGCTGAACAGAACACAGACATAAATCAGAAAACTCCAAACTGAAATAACAGATCTGAAAAACATGGTAGCTCAACTGAAAAACTCGATGGACAGCCTCTTCAGCAGGGTAACAACAGCCCAGGACATAATCACTGAACTGGAAGATCAAATGCAGAACAACTCCATACAGCAGAAGAGACTGGAAAAGAACCTTAAGGCAAACAATCATACAATGGAAAAAGTACTCAGAGAATGTGAACAGATGAAAATAGAGGTATTTGATAAACTCAACAGAACAACGTAAGAATTATTAGAGTCCCAGAGGCCCAGGAAGGAGATCCACAGGAAGAATCAACAGTCAAAGACATCATCACAGAGAAACTTCCAGTGCTAGAGACTGCATGCAATCAAACCCTGCATGCCGGAAGAGTTCTAGCTAAAAGAGACCCAAAGAAAAACACCCCAAGACACATCCTAGTCACAATGACAAAACCTACAGATAGAGATAGACTACTGAAAAGCAGCAAGATCAAAAAGGGAAATTACATTGAAAGGAGCATCCAGTGAAGGGGGTGTTCTTTACATGACTGTAATCATACAACTACAATCATATTTGTAATCACAGTGTTTAAATAAAGATAATTAAAAAAATAAACAAGATTGATAGACCATTGGCAAAACTCACAAAGAGAGAGAAACATGATAACCCATATTAGAAATAAAAAGGGGGATATAGGGGCCAGCGAGGTGGCGCTAGAGGTAAGGTGTCTGCCTTGCAAGTGCTAGCCAAGGAAGGACATCGGTTCAATTCCCCTGGAGTCTCATATGGTCCCCCAAGTCAGGGGCAATTTCTGAGAGCTTAGCCAGCAGTAACCCCTGAGCAACAAACGGGTGTGGCCTGAAAAAACAAAAAAAGAAAAAAAGAAAGGGGGAGATCACTACAGATATTGCAGAGATTCAAAGGGTAATCAGAGACTACTTTGAGAAACTCAATTCCACTAAGCATGAGAACCTAAAGAAATGTATTAATTCTTGGACTCCTATAACCTTCCCTGGTTGAATAATGAGGACATAGCATATCTAAACACCCATATCACTATTGCGCAAATTAAAACGGTAATCAAATGTCTGCCCAAAAAACAAAAGCCCAGGCCCAGATGGATTTACTAATGAATTTTTTCAAACCTTTCAAGAGGAACTACTACCTCCTAGCCAGACTCTTTCATGAAATTGAAAAAATGGGAATAATTCCAAAGAGCTTTTATGAAGCCAACATCACTTTGATACCAAAACCAGACAGACATGCTGCCAAAAAAGAAAATCACAGACCAATATACCTGATGAACACAGATGCAAAGATTCTCAACAAAATCCTGGCAAATTGAATCCAATTCCACATCAAGAAGATCATTCACTACAATCAAGTAGGTTTCATCCCAATAATACAAGAATGGTTTAACATTCATAAATCTATCAACATAATACACATCAACAACAACAACAACAAAAAATCTTATCAGTAGATGCAGAGAAAGCATTTGATAAGATCCAACGCACATACTAAAAAAATATCTCAGGAAGAAGAGAATGCAAGGAACCTTTCTCAGTATAGTCAAGGCCACCTACCACAAGCCAATGGCAAAGCCAAATTGGCAAAATTATACCAAATGGTATAATTACTCAATGGAGAAAAACTAAAAGCCTTCCCTCTAAATTCTGGTACAAAACAAGGCTGTCTGCACTCTGCACTCCTCTTCAACATAGTACTGGAAGTACTTGCTATAGCAATTAGGCAAGAAAAATATATCAAGGCATACAGATAGGAAAGGAAGAAGTCAAGTTCTCACTTATTGCAGATGACATGATACTCTACTTAGAAAATCCTAAAGACTCTACCAAAAAGCTTCTAGAAACAATAGATTCACATAGCAATGTCACAGGCTATAAAATTAACACACAGAAATCAATGGCCTTTTTATATTACCAATAATGATAATGAAAAAATGTACATTAAGAAAACAACCCCATTCACATTAGTGCCACACAAATTTAAATATCTTGGAGTCAACTTGACCAAAGACGTGAAGGACATATTCAAATAAAACTATAAAACTCTGCTCCTAGAAGTAAGAGAGGACACACAGAAATGGAAGCACATACCCTGCTCATGAATTGGCAGGACTAACTGGCAATACTCCGCAAAGCATTATACAGATTTAATGTAATTCCTCTAAAGATACCCATGACATTATTCAAAAAAGTGGATCAAACACTGTTGAAATTTATTTGGAACAATAAACACCTTCGAATAGCTAAAGCACTCCTTGGGAAAAAGAATATGGGAGGCATTACTTTCCCCAACTTTAAACTGTATTACAAAGCAATAGTTATAAAAAAAAAAGGCATGGTATTGGAATAAAGACAGACCCTCAGATCAGTGGACTAGGCTTGAGTACTTAGAGAATGTTCCTCAGACATACAATCACCTAATTTTTGATAAAGAAGCAAAAAATTCTAAATAGAGCAAGGAAAGACTATTCAACAAGTGATGTTGGCGCAACTGGCTAGCCACTTGCAAAAAATTGAACTTAGACCCCCAGCTAACATCATGTATGAAGGAAAAATCCAAATGGATTATAGACCTTGATCTCAGACCTGATACCATAAGGTAAATAGAACAACACGTAGGTAAAACACTCTGTGACCTTGAGACTAAAGGCATCTTCAATGAAGAAACTGCACTCTCCAAACAAGTGAAAGCAGATATTTGCAGATGGGAATATATTAAGCTGAGAAACTTCTGCACCTCAAAGGAAATAGTGCCCAGGAATATAGAGCCACACACTGAGTTGTGGCTAGAATATTCACCCTGTCTAAAGTATTCACCCAGTACCCATCAGATAAGGGGTTAATCTCCAAAATATACAAGGCACTGACAGAAACTTACAAGAAAAAAAAATCTAACCCCATCAAAAAATGGGGTAAATGTAAAAGAAATGTAAAGACACCTTGAGAAAGAAGAAATACAAATGTCCAAAAGGCACATGAAAAAATTCTCCACATCACTATTCAACAGGGAGATGCAAATAAAAACAACATAAGGTACCACCTCACACCGCAGATATTGGCACACATCACAAAGAGTGAGAACAAACAGTGTTTGTGGGGGTGTGGAGAGAAAGAAACTCTTGTCCACTGCTGGTGGGAATGCTGTCTAGTCCAACCTTTATGGAAAGCAATATGGAGATTCCTCCAAAAACTGGAAATTGAGCTCCCATATGATCCAACTAAACAACTACTAGGGAGATACCCTAGGATCACAAAAATACAATACAAAAACCCCTTCCTTACAATTATATTCATTGCTGCACTATTTACCATAGCAAGACTCTGGAAACAAACAAGATGTCCTTCAACAGGCTAAAGAAACTGTGGTACATATACTCAATGGAATATGCAGCCATCAGGAAAGATGAGTCATGAAATTTTCCTATACATGGATGTAGATGGAATCTATTATGCTGAGTGAAATAAGTCAAAGGAAGAGAGAAAGATGCAGAATAGTCTCACTCATCTATAGATTTTAAGAAAAATTAAAGACATTCTTGCAATAATTTTTAGAGACAAAAGAGAGGAGGTCTGGAAGTTCCAGCTCACTTCATGAAGCTCACCACAAAGAGTGATGAGTGTAGTTAGAGAAATAACTACATTGAGAGCTATCCTAACAATGAGAATGAATGAGGAAAGTAGAAAGCCTGTCTAGATTACAGGTGAGGGTGTTGTGGGGAGGAGGGAGATTTGGGACATTGGAGATGGGAATATTATACTGATGAAGGGGGTGTTCTTTACATGACTGAAACCCAACCATAATCATGTTTGTAATCAAGGTGTTTAAATAATGATATAAAAAAATAAATGTGGCCAAGCAGTTAATAAGCATGTGCTATAAAGAAAGTGATGTCAATTAATTCATTGTAAAGAATGTCATTCAACCATTGACTGATTAAATAAGAAAATAATCTACTTTTTTTAATTTTAGAAATACAATGGATCCTAGGTTATTTTTTCACCAATAGTACCCTTAGGAGACTCACCCTGTTAATATCTTCAGCCCAGATTGTCTGTGCTATTGAAAAAGTCCAATATAGAATTCTGGTTTTGATGCAACTAGTTTTTCTAGCTTTTTGGTCATTGTATTTTGCTCCTGATTATCAATATGAAATTGGCTTCTTACCTCAACAGATATGTAATTGACACTATTTCTCCTTTAACATTTACTCTGTTCCACCACCACCACCAATGTACTCTATTCATTCCTATATGTCACACTACCATTGCTTACACTGAGTCTAGGAGATAGCTAGTTCTTTTATCATAGAATTAAATCCACTTTATATAAAATATAGGTGAAATTAATGTGCTTAGAGAGTATAATAAATAAAGCAGTAATGTTATGGTTTTTGCAATTAGAAATCTGAAATACCTACCAATGCAGGAAGTAAATATAAAAGGAAAAAGTGGCTCAGGTGATTGGGAAGCAGAGATTTCCTTTATTTAAAACTGATCATAGTGAACCAGTCCTCAATGATTTGTTTCTAGGATTGTTGGTGATTTTGGTTTTCCCCCCAAATAAAAAAATTTTGTTTTATTCAAATATTAAAAAGTAACAAAATTTTAATACATTAAAAATTATTGGCAAAACAGAAGATCCAGAATTAGCCAGAAAATCCTTAGTTTCTAGCTTTTATCATAAAGTCATTTGAGGAATATTGAAATTTCATGAAGTAAATATTATTTACTAGTCAACTTTTGAGTGAGATGTATTATGATTGTGTTTTTCATATCTATTTTATTTTTAGATTTAAAGTAAAAAGCAGTATTGAAAGTTCTTTTAGGGGAACTTAACTCAAATATGATTTTTTCTTGCCTTTATTAGAAAAAGGACATTGTATACTTACTAAAACTTATCAAGTTGCAAGAAAATGTTATGTTCTACTCAGTTTTCTTTGCTACACCTCTTTAGTCATTTTCTAATAACTTAGGCAGAATAGAAATAAATACTTCTGGGTCTGGAGAGATAGCATGGAGGTAAGACGTTTGCCTGGCATGCAGAAGGACGGTGGTTTGAATCCCAGCATCCCATATGGTTCCCCGAGTCTGCCGGGGATGACTTCTGAGCATAGAGCCAGGAGTAGCCCCTGAGCGCTGCTGGGTGTGACCCCCAAAAAACAAAGAAACAAACAAAAAGAAATAAATCCTTCTTTACTCTTTGTAGTTTGGTTCTAGAGGAGAGTTTGGTGTTGTGCAGCATGAATTTACATGGAATGTTTCAAATAAAATAGGATTTCCAATCAATTGTTTTGAAATCATATTAGTCCTGCTCCCTCAAATCTACTTATTCTCCTTTGAATTTATTATGCAGAGACTTCAACCATGGTGAAATCCTGATGCTTTAAGCAGCTATAATATTTTTTGATCTCCTAAGTTATTTATAATACTCTTCAGTTAAACCACTTATGACTTTAGGAATATGTTTGTTATTGCTGGATATTCTGCAAAGAATACAACGTCATTGATTCTATTCAGTTTCTTCTAATCTAACTTAATGAATCATCATGATTACATAGTTAAAATTTTTTTGCTTGCTTGAGTTTCACTTCAAGTCCTTTTGACACCTCATACAAGAGCTTGATATTTATCCAGAGACTTCATGCTATTTGGAGATTGTGTTTGTGTGCCTATGTGTTATTTTTCTGTATGATTTCTTTTTATTTTTCTTCTTCTTTTTTTTTTTTTTTTTTTGGTTTTTGGGCCACACCCGGTAAGCTCAGGGGTTACTCCTGGCTATGCGTTCAGAAGTTGCTCCTGGCTTGGGGGACCATATGGGACACCGGGGGATCGAACCACGGTCCGTCCAAGGCTAGCACAGGCAAGGCAGGCACCTTACCTCTAGCGCCACCGCCCGGCCCCTATTTTTCTTCTTTTAACATTATTTAGCGTCATACCCAGCATTGCTAAGGGGTTACACCTGACTCTTCATTCAGGAACCATGTCTAGTGTTATACAGGGTACCATACATGATGTGGAGGGATTGACCCAGGTCAGACACTTGCAAGGCAAGCACCTACTCACTGTACTATAGTTCCAGCTTTGCACCTTTTTTCCTGCAAGTCATTATCTCACCAGTGGCTAATGAGGATGACTGCATCTTCTGTAACTCTAATATCCAGGTTACCAAGCATTTGAAGCCATGCCTATAAAAGAAATAAAAATAATATAACCTATCTGAACCTCTTAATCAACTATTTTCATTTACCTTAACTTGATAATTAGTCTTCATTTATCTTCTCTCGGCTAAACATAATCTTGAGGAGGTTATAATTTTTATTTTCTTGCCATTATGTGCTATATTTTTTAGCAGAAAGCCTTGTATTAGAAACTTTAGCATTTACTACATCTACTATATCTGTTGCATTTTTGTATATAATAATTGAGACTTGGCAGCAGCAACTTTAAATAAATAACTTCAAACTTCATCTATAGTCTGTCTCCTTTTTGTTTGGTGATCTTCCAAGCAAATATAAATAAATATCTCTGTTTCTTTCTGATAAACTAAATCTCAATGATTTATATCACAATAATTTTTGTGATTTTGTGCTGGACTCACAGATGTTGCAGACTGCTTCTCTGTTTCCTTAAACTTGCAAAGCTCAAGTCAGTCACTGCTCCATGTGCTTTAGGTCACATAATTTTATGTGAATTTCTTGAGATAGAAAATTCATGCTGGAAAAATTTTTGGTTATCAGAATTTGTGTTTAAATTCCTCTGTACTCATAAATAATGTCCCATAGCATAGACACTAAACTATATTTTAATACAGAAAAAGTACAAGATATATTATGTTTATATTATACATTTTACTCCAGACTTCTCAGATGAATAAATTCTTCTAAGAACTATTAAATTTCAAGTTCAACAAAGAGATGTGTACTTTAAGAATTTAAACGCAGTAATGTCAACTAGCAACTGCTTTGTCTCTCTGGATTCCCAGTCACTGGCCTAAAAATATTTTCCCCTTTGTTCAACATGGCTGACAGTTTTACATATCTTCAACCATTATTAATTTTCAGAAAACTAAAAATGATAGATGCCATCTGTAGAACTTCAGAATTTCAATTTAGTGATTCTCTTATGGGTTGCTTTGTGTTGCCCTATTCCAGCCTTTAAATTCTACATTTTCATTTCTTTATCTTTTTCTCATTTTAATTCTCTGCTAGACTTGAGGAAAATTTGAACCTAACTAGTCAAGTGTCTGACTTGAAATGGCGTACTAGGTATTATTGACAAGAAAAAAGCCTACTGTCAGAAGATTTTTGAACAGATTCTTTCTGTTGTGTATGTAAACATTTCAATGGGATTATTATGTTACTGACCCTACCCTGATCAGTGATTGTGCCCTACCCTAGGGTGTGACCTGACATTCTGCTCCCACCCTAGGGTGGCCCCTGATTCTGCTCCCACCATTGGGTGGTACCTGATTCTGGGGTATAAAAGAAAGGGTCTGTGAAAGGCGAGGGGCTTTTTTTCTGTCCTATTCTGGAGCCTTTTGCCTCGGCCTCTTCACGGAATAAAGAGCTGTTTTCTTCGGAAGCCTGACTGCCTATTGGCTTTCTTCCCACCGCATTCACCTCAGAGCCTCCTGCTGAACAGGGCAACAGATGCGTGGTCCAAGCTGGACAAAGGCCTCATCCTTCATCCCTCCATCAGTCAACCCCATCAAGGGCTTACAATTCTTTCTTTCTTTCTTTCTTTCTTTCTTTCTTTCTTTCTTTCTTTCTTTCTTTCTTTCTTTCTTTCTTTCTTTCTTTCTTTCTTTCTTTCTTTTCTTTCTTTCTTCTTTCTTTCTTTCTTTCTTTTCTTTCTTTTTCTTTCTTTTCTTTCTTTCTTTCTTCTTTCTTTCTTTCTTTCTTTCTTCTTTCTTTCTTTCTTTCTTTCTTTTCTTTTTCTCTTTCTTTCTTTCTTTCTTTCTTTCTTTCTTTCTTTCTTCTCTTCTTCTTTCTCTCTCTCTTTCTTCTCTCTCTTTCTTCTTCTTTCTTTCTTTCTTTCTTTCTTTTTTCTTTCTTCTTTCTTTTCTTTTCTTTCTTTCTTTCTTTCTTTCTTTCTTTCTTTCTTTCTTTCTTTCTTTCTTTCTTTCTTTCTTCTTTCTTCTTTCCTTTCTTTCTTCTCTTTCTTCCTTCCTTCCTTCTTTCTTTCTCTCTCAATTTCTCTCTTTCTGTCTTCCTTCCTTCTTTCTCTCTATTTTTATCTTTCTTTCTCTCTTCCTTCCTTCCTTCCTTCCTTCCTTCCTTCCTTCCTTCCTTCCTTCCTTCCTCCTTCCTTCTTTCTTTCTTTTTCTTTTTTCATTTCTTTCTCTCTTTCTACTTTCTTTTCTTCTTTCTTGTTCTTGTTCTTCATCTTCTTTTTCTTCTTCTTGTTCTTTTTGTTCTTGTTCTTGTTCTTGTTCTTGTTCTTCTTGTTCTTCTTGTTCTTCTTGTTCTTCTTGTTCTTGTTCTTGTTCTTGTTCTTCTTCTTCTTCTTCTTCTTCTTCTTCTTCTTCTTCTTCTTCTTCTTCTTCTTCTTCTTCTTCTTCTTCTTCTTCTTCTTCTTCTTCTTCTTCTTCTTCTTCTTCTTCTTCTTCCCTACAGCCAGTCATACTTAGGGGTCACTCATGGCTATGCACTCAAAAATTACTCCTGGCTCAGGGGACCATAAGGAATGCCGGGGATCGAACTGAGGTCTGTCTTGGAGTGGCCTTGTGCAAGGTAAATGCCCTATCACTGTGCTATCACTCTGGCTCCTTAAACTTCTTTTTATTACTTACTTTATTACTTACATTTATTACTTACATTTAAGTTACAGCCAAGAGCCTTTTTTAATGTTTCTATAAGGCTCTTTTCCTTCAGTAATTTTTATTTATTCATATACATAATGTCTACATTTGAATATATCAACTTTTTTGGTTTTCTCATGTTAAATATTGTGCATGTCCCTACCTACTACTGTTTTATACTCTTACAATTTCCTCTAATGTATAACTATTTAAAACATGGCCTTGCTAGTTAGGGGAAAAAAACTATAGGATAACACTTGTGTTAATAGCCATTATTACTTTCATCTTTTCTGTACTAGAACTGTTGTTCTTTAAAAATAAATCCTGGTGCTAGAGGTAAAGTGTCTGCCTTGCAAGTGTGAGCCAAGGTAGGACTGCGGTTTGATCCTTCGGTGTCCCATATGGTCCCCCCAAAACCAGGGGCAATTTCTGAGTGCTTAGCCAGGAGTAACCCCTGAGCATCAAACGGGTGTGCCCCCCCCCAAAAAAAAAAAAAACAAAAAAAAATCTCTTGGGAATGGAGATACACTTATAGTTGATAAATTTCATGCAGTCAATTCAGTTCAATCCCCAGCACTTTCAAGACAACTGAACACATTAGCAGGAATAAGCTCTGGATAACAATAGTTGTGAACTCAAACCCTCCAAAACAAAACAACCAAAATTAAATTTACTCATTATTTCCAGTCTTTTAAATGTGTTGAGCCTGCTATGATTAAACTTGTTCACTTGTAGCTCCTCTCTCAATAGGAATTACCAGAAGCATGTCCCGCTTCCCAGCATTAACCAGTTTTATTTCTTTAATAGTGTGTACACTATTTTGGGTAACCTTGGGATCAGGGCTTCCAGCAGATATGAATGCCAAACCTGGTGAGAAAGTAAGCTGCCAGATGTTCAATTTTGAATGACATTTTGTATGTTTAAGGATAATGAAATTAAAATATCTTCAAAGTAGAATGCATGAAGCATTTGAGATATTTTTTGCTAAATAATTCTTTATCAACTTTGAGAAAAACTTAGTTCACCTGTTTTTTGTTTACTCATAACAATGGCAAAGAAATGACAAAGTATTATTACGAGACTTTTAAAATGTTTTAAAATGTTTGCTTCAACATTTACCAATTACAAAAGCAGGCAGAAAAAAAGTGAACCCCACTAAACCCACAACTCCAGGCAGGCAGATTAATGCCTCCCCATTTCTACTCTCCAAACCCCTTTCCCATTTCTCCTTCTCGTCTTTATTCAAAACAAGCCCACAATATTAAGTTCTCAATGAGTAATAATAATTTAACTATTCAATAGTACAGTTATAGTTCTATAATACAAGTTGATTCTTACAAATACAGGATGTGATCCGGGGGAGTAGGTGGAGGTCTTGGGCATTTTAGTGGTCTTGATGTAAACGTACATACAAAGATTTGATTCACCATTTTAAACACATTACCTTAAGTCTTATAAGTTTGTAAAAATCATAAAGATATTTTATCATCTTCTATCTAAACTAATAAATAGTACTTAAATCATCAGTTAAATTTTTCAAAATTTTATTGACATAGAAATACAATTTTTAAATATAACAATTGTCTGGGACCTGACAGCCCCACCCCTTGGTCTGCTTCTGCTGCTGCTTTGCAGAACTTCCTGGTCTAGCTGCCTTCGAGGCCTCCCACCCTGGGGCTTAGGAAAAAACAAAACAAAACAAAACAAAAAAACAAAAAAAAAAAAACAAGACAAAGTTAGCACAAATTGTGCTACCTAACAGGATGCCTGAGGAGGTTTGCTAAACTATGTTGCCAGCCTGGTTCCTGTTGACCTTTCAAGTATGAGTTAAGATCTAGGTTTAACTTTATGTTTAGTAAAAACATTGGGTAATTGTAAATGTTTTAAAGGTAAATACCTTCTTGTTACACATTTCTTTCGGCAGGTCCACCCCCCTGCCTCTTTGTGGCTTGGTATATAAGCTCTGTGAACTTTGCAATAAACGACTCTTGATCAAAATCTTGTCTTGAGTCTTGTCTGTTCTCCTTCCCAATTCTTTTACAGGTTAGGTCCTCTTCGTGACCCATGAATAACTGGTGACCTCTGTCCCTGCGGCAGGTTTGGGTGGTTGCAAACAATCAAATTAAAATTAAGATATTTAGTGTAGCTTTGGGTTCCTTATCTCTAGAAAAATTCTACTGAACTTTAGAATATTTTTTGCCTGGCACAAGGGTCAGTAGATTCAACATTTGCCAAGTATGTTTGTCTGTCCAGGTGAGATCAAGCATTTAAATCAGTGAACATTACTGAACACCCTCTCCAGGGTGAGTAAGAACTGTACATCGCTAAGACTCTGAACTAAATTGAAAGAGGCAAACACCCTGCTTCCATCTATCTGTGGAACTGGGTCATCTCCTGTCCTTGGAGTTTATATCATAGGCCTTTGTATTTAAATGAAATTAATAGTTTTCTTTGTTACTAATATACAGAAGACAAATAATGGCAGTTTACTTCTTCAGTTACACACACCATGTACATGTTTATAAGTGTGTGATTGTGTGTATATATATTATTCATTCGAATTCTTTGGAATAGTTGGAGTAACACAACTGTTCCACATCCATTTCCAATTGTTAACAATTTATGTGAATATAATGCACTTGTTATAATAAGGGAATAACTTATTGTTACAAAATTATTAACTAAAATGATGCCTTGTGTCTGAAGATAATATTGGGAAAGTAGTACTGAGGCTAACCTTGCATCCCACTGACTACAATTTGAACACTTAAACACTACATATACTACTTCCAAGGGTAGTAGTAATTCCAAGGGTTGCTCATGTACATCTTAGAGATGGGATAATCTCTGAGAAAGTATGTGCCAAGTATGTGATGTCCCCCAAATTATTATTTTTGTCTACCAGCTCATAGGTATGTTTTACCTGATGTTCCTTCCCAGTTTTAAATCTTAACATTACCACTGTTATTTCAAATTCTTCTTCTGATGCGTTTTCTCCTCCTCTAGAAATTCCAGATACATATATTTTATACCGGCAGAACTGTTGTTTATTATTCTTTATAGGTCTTAGGTATTTTGTTCTCGTTGTACATTCTTTTATGTTTTGAAAATCTCAATGTTTGACATTTTTATTGACCTCTTTCTAAATTCACTAGTTGTTTGGCAAATTTGTGTTAATTGAAGAAATTATTTCACAGGTATTATTCATGTTTTGATGGAGTTTTTACTAGAATTACCTTTGCTTTGCTTTTAGAATTTTGTATGGCATTAATTTGCATTCCAATTCTACCTTTTATTAAAGTTCTTAAATATTTATTATAAACTCTTTATCTGATATCTTTAAAATTTATGAGTATTGAGACTTTTTTGTCATTTGGTTCTTGACAATACTACTTTTTCCTTTTGATTTTTCTTATTATTTGTTCCTAGATATGCATAATATGTAGTAATAGGAATTAAAGGACAGGGTGTTTAGTGTGAACATTGATATTTATATGCAAGGAATTGTGGCTGTGGGTGCCAGAAGCCTCAAGACTCTCCAATGTCCTTGCTTTGCCTTCCTCTAATTTTGTTCTTCTATTCTTTTCTCCTTAGAGATGTGTCTTGCAGTCCTTTGAGCTATTACTATACTGGAAAAGATGGTACGAAGTAGGGAAGGAGGACCCTATGCCATGCTGATTAAGTCAATGCCTTTTAGTATACTTATATCTCCAATCCAAATGTATCTTTTTTTATTTTACAATTCCATAAACATTTATTTTTATTACTTTTTAAGTTTTAATCAATAATGAAATTTTTCTCACATGCTAAACAAATGAATGCCAAAAAGATTGATAAAAACGTGCATACACCTTAAAATTTATTTGTTGTCCAGGTGGAAAACATGGAGAAATGCAACTTGGATGGAAGTTGAAAATTTTGTTTTTATAGGTTCTTTCTTTTATAACTTATCACCTAATGTCTCCGTATAAATACATTATGATATCAAATGTATCTCATTGCCTACTATTTCTCTGCATTAATGGCTATGTCTTGGAGAAAGAAAAAATAATTTACTTAAAGAAAAAGCATCACATAGTTGTCATACTTGATCATAACATATTTGTTTCCAGATAAACAAAATCAAAGTTACTAAATAAATAGGAAGAAACAAAATAAAGAGGAATAGAAGAAAGTTAAAAATAAAAAACAACAAAAATTAAAATAGTAAGCTATTTGTGAAAATCACTGTATATTCAATGACGTTTTTAATACAATGGCAAAAGTTTTAGTAAGCTTTTATTGATAGCTATCCATTCTGTTAAATTGGAGTGATCCTATAGGAATGACAACATTGAACAAATAAAGTTGCCCAGAGATTCAAAGCACTATTTTGCATACTTAGCTGCCAGGCCCCTTGGAAGAAGGAAGATAGAGGGGATGATGCCCACAGTTACTGCAAAAAACCCTGGTAATATCAGCCCTAAAAATGATGTACTTGAATTTGGTCAGATTGGTGACCCAACAAGACTCATAGAAAGTCAGGGAAATGGTGACTGTAGGTAATGGAGGCAGTAAACATGGCTTCGGCGTTTGCAGGGGGAACTTGGCACATATACAATGATCTTTCAGTGCTCAGTTTACATCTCATTTGAGAAAAGAGGGAGTCTATGGATTTAAACATGCTGACTGCCAAGAGATCTTGACGAATGAGGGGAGAACTTTCTCTTTTTGAAGAGAAAGAGGCTGCTGTCTTACTATCCTAAAGAGACCCATGCACATCACACTGAGGTTGATGAGCATGTGTGAGTGTACTGAATTATACAAACTGTATCTCTCGCATTTAGACAAACTTCGATTTGAGATTAGAGACTAAATAATTAAATATAATGTTTTAAAGGAACATTTTTAATACTTCAGACTTTATTGTTTGGTGATAATTCAAATCAGAAAAGGCTTTTGTTTTTTGTTTTTTGGGTCACACCCAGTGACACTCAGAAGTTACTCCTGGCTATGCTTTCAGAAATCGCTTCTGGCTTGGGGAACCATATGAGATGATGTGGGGGATCTAACTGAGGCCTGTCCTGGATCAGCCTTGTGCAAAGCAAATGCCCTACCGCTATCGCTCAGTCTCTAAACTTATTTTTTAATAATATCATTATTTAAGCACCATGATTACAAATATGTTTGTAGTTGGATTTCAGTTACAGTAAAGAACACCCCCCTTTACCATTGCAACCTTCCCACCACCAATGCCCTCCATCTCCCTCCTCCCCACCTCCTGCCTGTTTCATTACCATTGTCATATTTGTTGGTGTAGTTATTTCTCTAACTGCACTCACACTCTTTATGGTAAGCTTCATACTGTGGGCTGTCTGTCTTCCTGCTTCATCCCTATGATCTCTGTAATTTATTACAAAAATGTCTTTTATTTTACAAAAATGCCATAGATGAATGAGACTATTCTATGTTTTTCTCTCTCCTGACTTATTTTACTCAGCATAATAGTTTTCATGTCCACCCACCTAAAGGAAAATTTCATGACTTCATTTTTCCTGACAACTGCATAGTATTCCATTGTGTATATGTACTACATTTTCCTTAGCTACTCATCTGTTGTCATTCCAGATTCTGGCTATTGAAAATAGTGCTGCAATGAATATACGTGTGCATAACATATTTTTGTATTGTGTTTTTCTGTTCCTAGGTTATGTCTCAAAGAGTGGTATAGCCGGATCATATGAGAGCTCAATTTTCAGTTTTTTGAGGAATCTCTATATTGTTTTCTATAAAGACTAGACAAGTGTCATTCCCACCATCAGTGAATGATAGTTCCTTTCTCTTCAAATCCCCTCTAACACTTACCGTTCTTGTATTTTATGATGTGTGACAGTCTCTGTGGCATGAGATGTTGCCTCATTTTTGTTTGGATTTGCATCTCCCTGATGATTAGTGATGTGGAGCATTTTTTCATGTGCTTTTTGACCATCTGTATTTCTCCTTTGAGGAAGTGTCTGTTCATTACTTCTCTCCAAATTTTGATAGAGTTAATTGTTTTTACTCTTAAGTTCTATATTTACCTTATATATCTTAGATAGACAAGGATATTGATGATGGATATTGGGTAAATATTATTTCCATTCTGTGAGTAGCGTGTATATTCTAGTCACTATTTCCCTTGAAGTGCAGAAGCTTCTTAACATATAGTTCCATGTGTTTATCTATCCTTTCATTTATTTGAAGATGCCTGTAGTCACAATATTATGTACTGTTTTATATATGTGTTCTATGAACTTTATGGTTCTGGGTCTGATACCAAGGTCTTTAATCCATTTGGATATGACCTTTGTGCATGGTGTTAGAGTTCTGAGTTCACTTTTTTGTATGTGGCTGAGCAGTTGTCCAACACCATTTGTTGATGAGTTTTTTTGCTCCATTTTGCATTTCTTGCTCCTTTATCAAAAATTAATTGATTGTATGTCGGGGTACATTCTCTGAATACTCAACTCTATTCCATTGATCTTATTTCAATACCTTGCTCTTTTAATGACTATTGCTTTGTAGCATAATTAAGTATTTCCCCAACAAAACCCCAGGCCCAGATGGATTAATTAACAAATTCTTTCAAACCTTTCAAGAGGACCTACTAACAATATTTTTCAGTTGTTTTTTTTTTTTTTTTTCAAAAAATTTCTGGTCCCTAAATGTGTGCATGTATTTTTAGGAGTGTGATTTCTTCCTGTTGTACACATTCCATGACTATTAATACATGACACTATCTCCTATAAACTGTTTTTAAATATTTATCATATTATATTAGTATGGCCATCCCAGACTTTATAATGGTATACTTTGCTTGAAGAATTGTCTTCCAACCTTTAATTTTAAGTCAGTGTTTGCTCTAACAATTCAGATGGATTTCTTGCAGGCAGATAAATATTGGATTCAACTTTCGGATCAATTTGCCACTCTGTATACATTTAGTCTATTTGCATTGAGAGTGATTATTTTTCATAGATTATTGTGCCATGCTTTGTAGCAATTTGGTGCGTATGTGGATTTTTCATGCCTAAAGTAGTCCCTTCAAATATTTAAAGGTTCTTTTTTAGTCTGTAAAGTTCCTAAGCTGTTGTTTATCTGTAAAGCTTAGTATTACTTTATCAGATCTTAATAAAAGTTTGGCTCGGTGAAATATTAAAAAAAACCTATTAATTTAATTGATATTTTCACTACACCTGCCTTTGAAACTGGGGGATACTTGGGATAAATTTGTTGTAAATCTTAAGAATACTTCTTTATACTAGTTTCCTTTTTTGATTTTGCTGCTTTCAGTATTTATTTCTATCTGTTGTTTTCATCATTGTGAATAAGATGTGACTTGAAGTTCTTTTGGGTAATCTCTTTTAGATGGTAATCGTCAGAAATATAGTATGTGAGTGATTGTACTCTTTAGTTCCTCTAATTTCTCAGCACATAATGTTTTTTCATAATGTTTTTCTTACTGGTTATTAACCAATGGTTATGATGCTGTCCCTATTTATTTAATCCCAACTGTTTATTGTCACCTGTTTGCTTATTTTTAGTTTTTCATACTCTATATTTATTTATTATAAGGGCATTTTCCAACTTCTTATGTTGTATGAAGGCGTTATGCATATATTATTCCAGATCATTGATTTTGTCCTCCATAGCTGTTCTCTGCTGGTGAGATAGTCCAGTGATTTTTTTTCTCTTCTCATACCAAGTTTTTCAGTCCTCATTTCTGTTTGAACTTTTTCTCATTTCTACTCTAATATACTCTTGAATCTTATTGACTGTTGGTTCTACTGTTTCTTTTATTTATTTGAACAGCCTAAATTTTCATCTCTAAAGACCTTATCATAGGTGCTATTTTAATGGTGATGTTAGTTGGGTCATCAGAATTTCATCTTGATTCTAAGTGTTCTGCATTTTTCCCCATTGTGGTGACATTTTTATGTGTTTTGGTAGATATCCTGGCCTAGAAGTAATTTGCAACCAGGGAGCAAAGCAGAGAAGCCACACTTCTCTTGGTGCACTAGCTTGAGATCATAATGACCCCTTTGATTGCAAAAGCTAAACACAGTCATTGTAGCTGCTGATCTCTGGTCTTGTCAATCCTAAGGCCACAATTTTTTCTGGATTCAGGAACCTTAGTTTCCTTAGTTTAAAATACAGGTTGGGTCTAAATTCCTTCCTAGGCAGCCCAGAAAATGGGGCTAGGGCCAATCAACAGGATACCCAGTAGTAGAGAGGCTCTGCAGCCTCACTGTAAATGCTAGCTGTCTCGTGACCTGCTAGCTGACTCCAGCCTTGCTTAATCTCTCCCTTTTTGCACTTTCTTGGCACTAGTATCCATGTCTCATGAGTTCGGGACTGTGCAGATGGGCCTTCCCCACACTCCACAGTTCCCACCCCACTCGTAGAACCACTTCAGTCTCTTGGCTCTTTCAACACCACTTTTGGGTATCCTTCTCACTGGTGATTATCGCATAGCTAGTGAATTGCAGCTTAATGTCAATGCTGCCCACATGGCCAAATCACAGGTTCCTTCTGCTTTAACTTAGCCTTGCCCCTGCTGTACTGCCTTGGCTCTAATTTCCATGTCCAACAAGTTTGTCCATGCAAATGAGCCTGTCCCTAGTTTTGCAGCTCCCACTCCCCATGCAGGACCAAGCCACTGCCAAACTCCTGTCTCCCAGAACACTGCAGTGTAGCTCCTTCCAGCACTGTTATTGTCGCCCACGACCACCACTGTCATGTGTTTCTATGGCAGCCTCCCAGAAGTTTATTTTTTGATTGGGACCAGCCACCAATTAATCTTCAGATATCCAGTGTTGAATGCTGGGCTCAGGGATCCCAGAGATTTTGCGTTCAGAGCCTTATGGTGACAAGCTGACCTTAGGGTCTCCAGATTCTTCTGCTGCTGCTCCTGCTGAAGCCCCTACTGCTGCAGTGTGTCTCTGCCATTTTGGGGCAATTCCCAGAAGTAATTCCTGAGCACAGAGCCAGACTATCCCAGACTCTACTTCCGAGGGAGGAGCTCTGGAGGCTGAAACTGACTCTTCTGGAAGCATCCTAGTTGGGAAGTCTGGAGGGTGAGAAGTTTTGGTCAGCCAACCATTGTGACACATGTTTGATTTTACACAAACAAACAAAAAAGAGAGATATAGGGTTTCTCCACCCTTTAAGCATACACTCATGGGATCTTTAACAGACTCTAGCCATGTTTACTGCACTCATCACTCTTTGTGGTGAGCTTCATGTCATGTTCTGGACTTTCCAGCCCTCCTCTCTTTTGTCTCTGAGAATTATTGCAAAAACATTTTTTTAATCCATAGATGAGTGAGACTATTTTAGTCCATCTCTCTCCCTCTGACTTATTTCATTCAAAATAGATTCCATGTACATCTATGTAAAGGAAAATTTCATGATTTCATCTCTCTTGACTGCTGCATAATATTCCATTGTATATATGTACCATAGTTTCTTTAACCATTCATTTGTTGGAGGGTATCTTGGTTGTTTCCAGAGTCTGGCTATTGTAAATAGTGCTGCAATGAATATAGGTATTAGGAAGGGATTTTTGTATTGTATTTTTGTGTTCCAGGGGTGGTATAGCTGGATTGTATGGGAGCTCAATATCCAGTTTTTTGAGGAATCTCCATATTGCTTTCCATAAAGGTTAAACTAAATGGCATTCTCACCAGCAGTGAATAGGAGTCCCTTTCTTTCCACATCCCTGCCAGCACTGCTTGTGCTTTTTTTCATTTTTCAACCCATTTTTGATAGGATTAGATATATTTTTCTTTTAAAAATAAATCATTGCCTGGTATATTTTGCATATTAGCCCCTTATCTGATGGGTTTTGGATGAATAGTTTCTCCCACTCAGTAGGTGGCTCTTGAATTCTGGACACTATTTCCTTTGAGGTGCAGAAGCTTCTCAGCTCACAATATTCCCATCTGTTTATTTCTGCTTCCACTTGTTTGGAGGATGCTGTTTCCTCCTTAAAGATGCCTTTATGTCATGGAGTTTTTTTTTTTTTTTTTTTTTTTTTTACCTACGTGTAGTTCTATATACCTTATGGTCTCACATATGATATAAACGTATTTAATCCATTTGGATTTTACCTTGGTAGATGGTGTTAGCTGGGGATCTGAGTTAGGTTTTTTGCAAGTGGCTAACCAGTTGTGCCAACACCATTTGTTGAAGAGGCTTTCCTTGCTTTATTTAGGAATTCTTGCTCCTTTATCAAAAATTAGATGATTTTATATCTCGGGGACATTCTGAGAGTACTCAAATTTATTTCATTGATCTGAAGGTCTGTTTTTATTCCAATACAATGCTGTTTTGATAACTATTTCTTCGTAATGCAGATTAAAATTGGGGAAAGTAATGCCTCCCATATTCCTTTTCCTAAGGATTGCCTTAGCTATTTGAGGATGTTTATTGTTCAAAATGAATTTCAGAAGTGTTTGATCCACTTTCTTGAAGAATGTCATGGGTATATTTAGAGGGATCACAATAAATCTGTATAAAGCTTTGGGTATTATTGCCATTTTAATGATGTTGATCCTGCCAATCCGTGAGCAGAGTACTGTTTCCATTTCCACGTGTCCTCTCTAATTTATTGGAGCAGGGTTTTATAGTTTTCTTTGTATACATTCTTCACGTCTTCAGTCAAGTTGTCTCCAAGATATTTGAGTTTGTATGGCACTAATATGAATGGGGTTGTTTTCTTAATGTCCATTTCTTCCCTATCATTATTGGTGTATAAAAGGCCATTGATTTTTGTTTGTTAATATTGTAGCCTGCCACATTGAAGAATGAATCTTTTGTTTCTAGAAGCTTTTTAGTAGAGTCTTTAGGGTTTTCTAAGAATAGTACTATGTCATCTGCAGACAGTGAGAGCTTGACTTCTTCCTTTCCTATCTGGATTTCTGTGATTTATTTTTCTTGCCTAATTGTTATAGCAATTAGGTTAAATAGAATTGGTGAACAAGAACAGCATTATCTTGTACGTGAAATCAGAGGAAAGTCTTTTAGTTTTTCTCCATTGAGACTAATATTTGCCATTGGCTTGTGGTAGATGGTCTTAACTATATTGAGAAAGGTTCCTTTCATTTCGAATTTGCTGAGAGTTTTGATCAAGAATGGGTGCTGGACCTTATCAAATGCTTTTTCTGCATCTTTTGATATGATCATGTTATTTTTATTTTTATTTTTGTTGATGTTGTGTATTATGTTGATATATTTATGGATGTTAAACCATCCTTACATTCCTGGGATGAAGCTTACTTGATCATAGTGAATGGTCGTCTTGATGAGACATTGGATCCATTTTGCCAGGATTTTGTTGATTTTTGCATCTGTGTTCATTAGAATATTAGTCTGTAATTTTCTTTTTTGGCAGCATCTTTGCTTGGTTTTGGTATCAAGGTGATTTTGGCTTCATAAAAATTATTTGGAATTGTTCCCATTTTTTCAATTTCATGAAAGAACCTGACAGGATTGGTAGTAGTGCCTCTTGAAAGGTTTGAAAGAATTCATTAGTGAATTTATCTGGGCTTGGGCTTTTGTTTTTCAGGCAGACATTTGATTACCGTTTTAATTTCCTCAATAGTGATGTGGGTGTTCAGATATGCTATCTCCTTCTTCTTCAACCATGGAAGGTTATAGGAGTCCAATAATTTATCCATTTCTTCCAGGTTCTCATGTTTAGTGACATAGAGTTTCTCAAAGTAGTCTCTGATTACCCTTTGAATCTCTGTAATATCTGTAGTGATCTCTCCTTTTCATTTCTGATACAGGTTATCACGTTTCTATCTTTGTGAATTTTGCCAATGATCTATCAATCTTGTTTATTTTTTTAAAGAATCAACTTCTGCTTTCGTTGTTCTTTCTAATTGTTTTTGGGGGGCTTTCACTTCATTTATTTCTGCTCCAAGCTCTGTTATTTCCTTCTGTCTCCCTATTTTGGTTCCTTTGTTGAGCATTTTCTAATTTTATAAGCTGTGTCATTAAGCTATTCAGGTATGTCCCTTCTTCTTTCCTGATGTGTGCTTGCAAAGCTATAAATTTTCCTCTCAAGAGAGCTTTTTCTGTGCCCATAATCTCTGATTGTTTGTGTCTTCATTGTCATTTGTTTTCAGGAAAGTTTTGATTTCCTTTTTGTTTTGATCTCGTACCCACTGGCTATTTAATTTCCAGCTGTTAAAGTTATTCTTCTGTGTCCCTTTGTAATTCACATCTAAGTTCAAAGCCTTGTAGTCAGCAAAGGTGGCCAGCAAAATTTCTATCTTCTTGATTCTATGGAAGAATGTTTTAAGTGCCAGCCTGTGGTCTATCCTGGAGAATGACCCTTGAAAGTTGGAGAAAAATGTGCATCCGGGTTTCTGGGGATGGAGTGTCCTATATATATCTACTATGCCTCTTTCTTCCATTTCTCTTTTCAGGGCTAGTATATTTTTGTTAGGTTTCAGTCTGGTAGACACATCAAATGTTGCCAGGTCCATATTGAGGTCTCCCACAATTATTGTGTTATTATTGATGTCCTCTCTCAAATTTGTCAACAATTGTATTAGATATTTTGCTGGTCTCTCATTGGGTGCATATATGTTTAGCAGTACAATTTCTTCCTGTTGCACATATCCTTTGATTAGTGTGAAGTGTCCATGTGTGTCCCTTATAACTTTTCTGAGTCTACAGTTTGTGTTGTCTGATATGTTTGCTTGGATGATTTTTCCTCCAGCCTTTTGTTTTGAGTCTGTTCTGGCTGTTTACATGTGTTTCTTGTAGGCAGCAGAAGGTTGGATTTATCTTTTTGATCCATTTCACCATTCTGTTTCTCTTATTGGTGCATTTAATCCATTGACATAAAAGAGATGATTTTCATAGGATATAATGTCATATTTGTATATAAGTTTTGCGTGTCTGTTGGTTTGTCTAATCTTAAAGTAGACCTTTCAGTTTTTCCTTTAAGGTTTGTTTTGCATCTGTGAAGTTTCTGAGCTGTTGCTTATCCATGAACTTTTTATCCTTCTTTTAAACCTAAACAAGCCAGGCTGGGTACAGTATTCTTGGTGAAGCCTCCATTTCATTCAGTTTTGTCACAATATCCCACCACTCTCTTCTGGCCTTGAGAGTTCCTTGTGACATATCTGCTATAACTCTTAAGGATGCTCCTTTGAGTGCAATTTTTCTTTTTGTTCTTGCTGTTTTCAGTATTCTATCTCTATCTGTGGAATTCATCATTGTGACTAGAATTTGTCTTGGCGTGTTTTTTTTCGATGTCTTTGACTGTTGATTCTTCCTGGAGATCTTCTTCAGTGCCACTGGAACTCCAATGATGTTTCTGTTGTTTCTGTTGTGTTTATCAGACTTCTATTTTCATCTGTTCACATTTCTTGAGAACTTTTTTGATGTGTGCCACCCCCACTGGTGTAATACTTCATTGTTGTCTTGATCTGGATTTCTGATGAGTGATGGTGAATTGATTTTCGTGTAAGATGTGAGGTATGGATCAATCTTTAATTTCATGGTGTTACAACACCATGTGATGAAGAGACTGTCTTTGCTTTATTTCAAGTTCTTGACTACTTTATATCAAATATTAGTTAACCATGTATTTGGGGGTATGTGACTGGATATTATATTCTGACTCATTGGTCTGAGCCTCTGTTTTGTTCCAGTACCATGCTATTTTGATTATTATGGCCTTATAGTAAAGTTTCAGGTTAGTGAGATAGCTCTGTAGTTTTCTTTCTTGTAAGCTTTGGGCATGAATGTGATTCTAGCCTAATAAAAACAATTAGAGAGAATTCCTGTCTTTTATATGTTTTGGAAAAGCCTGAGATGAATGGTAGTATTTCTTCTCTGAATGTTTGATAGAATTTACTTGTAAAACAATCTGGTCCTATAATTTTATTCTTGGGAAGTTTCTTAGTTACTGTTTCAATTTTCTTATATGTGATTGGCCTGTTTGGGCTTTCTGCTTTCTCCATTTAAAGTCTTGGGAGATGAATGTTTTTCCTGGAATTTGTCTATTTTTTCTGGGCACTCTAACTCAACTGAATACAGTTGCTCATAATAAACTCTCATTATGTCTTGAATTTCTTGAGGTTTTATTTTATTCTCATTTGTGATCTAAATTATTTGGGTATTTTTTTTTCTTTGCGAGTCTTGCCAGTGGTTTGTCTATTTTGTTTATCCTTAAAAAACAAACAAAAAAAAAAAACAGCTCCTGGTTTCATTGACTCTTTGTATTGTTTTCTTTGTTTCTATGCTGTTTATTTCTGCTCTGGTTTTTATTATTTCTTGTCTTTTACATATGTTTGGGTTTCTTTGCTGCTGGTTTTCTAGTCTTTAATGTGTGTCTTTAAGCTGTTGATTTTTTTTAATAATTTTCCTCTTTCCAAACATAGCATGCATTACTATGAGTTTTCCCCTATTTACTGCTTTTTCTGTGTCCTATATTTATTTTTGCCTAATTGTTTCTTTATTGTCATTTGTCTAAAGGAATCTTTTTTATTTCTTCCTTGATTTACTCTTTGATCCAGCTGTTGTTGAGCAACATGTTGTTTAATCTCAGGTGTTAGATTTTCTCCATGTCTTCTTAATTCAGTCATTCTTGATCTCTGTTGCATAATGATCTGACAGGGTGCTTCTAATGATCATTATATTTCTAACTTTGTGCAAGTTAGAGTTATATCCTAAGGCATGATATATTCTGGAGAAGTTTCCATGTGCACTTGAGAAGAATATTCATTCTTCTTTTTCAGGATAGAGGACCCTATCTTCTAGTTTTTTTATTTAGGGCTCTTATGTCAGCTTATTTTCTGCCTGGTGGATCTATCTAGTGGTGATAATGGGTTGTTGAAGTTTTCTACTACTATCACATTTCTGTCCATATGTTTTTCTAGATTTGTGAGCAAATGCCTTATGTATTTTGCTGGCTATATAATTGATGTTATAAATGCTGATCAGAGTTCATACTTGTTGCTTTAATAGCTCTCTTGAAAAATAAGCACTTTCTGGTTTTGGGACCATACCTGTCGGCGCTCAGGGGTGACTCCTGGCTGTCTGCTCAGAAATAGCTCCTGGCAGGCACGGGGGACCATATGGGACACCGGGATTCCAACCAACCACCTTTGGTCCTGGATCGGCTGCTTGCAAGGCAAATGCTGCTGTGCTATCTCTCCGGGCCCATCTCTCAGCACTTTCTTTAGACTGAATGCAATTTGGTCTGATGTAACTATGGCTGTCCCAGCATTTTTTTGTTCTCCAGTGGCTTAAATAATTGATGTTCATCCTTTTATTCTAGCCTGTATCTATCCTGATCTTTTAGGTGTGTTTCTTGCACGCAGCAGATATCTGGGTTTTGTTTTCTAATCCAAACCACTGCACTGTGTATTTTTTTCTTTTTTGGTTTTTGAGCCACATTCAGTGATGCTCAGGGTTTACTCTTGGCTATACTCTCAGAAATTGCTCCTGGCTTGGGGAACCATATGTGACACCAAGGGATTGAACAGAGGTTTATCCTGGATCAGTCATGTGCAAGGCAAATGCCCTCCTGGTGTGCTATTGCTCTGGCCCAATGCTCTATGTCTTTTAATGAGGGAGTTTAGTCCTTTGCCATTTAAGAAGATTATTGACATAGAGTGTTGTTGTGCTGCTATATTATGTAGGGTTGTTGCTTGAATTGGGCTTTTTGTTTGTGTAATTGATCACTGAGGAGTTCATTTAGAATTTGTTTAACTCAAATGTTGTGAGTTCTTTTTTGTCTGAGAATATTTTTAATCCTCCCTCCCATGTAAATGAGACTTAAGTTGGCTGTTTGATTGTGTAGAAGGTGGTTGGAGGTAGATCTATTTTAGGGTTTATTTATTCTAGCTGTGTGAATTTACCCAATTATGTAGAGATGTTGCAGTTTAGTTTGTTAGGTGTTTATTTTGGTTTTGTGGTTATATGTTTTCGAAAAGAGAAAGAAGTTGAGCTTGATCTGCCTAAGGTGTAGTGATGGAGGTGAAGGGATAGTTTGTGCAAGGAGTTTGAGCTCTGCCCTTGGGTCCCCTGCTTTCCACCTTTACCATTGGTGGCAGAAGAGCTCTTCTGCCCTGCAGTGATTAAGGCATGGTAATGGTATAATTGGATATTTTTAATGTTGACCCTTTGATACTTACTGATCAAGAATGTTATAAAATATAAATTTAGCTTTAAAAACGATGCTGGAGTGAAAAGATAGGTATTAAAACAAAAATCTTTTATATGGGTGATATTTGTTCAACTCAACACCATATAACACCCTGATCATTGTCAGTAGCCCCAATTCAGCTTTGCAGAGTATAAATATCAAAGAAAACACATTCTATATAAAATGAAGAATGGTCTTTGAAAGCTACCTAATTCATTCACTTTTCCAAATCCTAACATATTGATACAATGTTGCTTGCACTGAAAATGATTGGAGGCGAAATAATGAGCAAGATAATAATACCAAAATCCTTGGTATTTATTTGCATTATTCCACTAACATGATATAATTATTAAAGTCTTAATTTCAATCTTGTTTTTGGTCAAAATGTGAACTTGTTTCTGAGATATTTTATTTATTTTTGACAGCTTAGTTAATTACTTAAATAACCAAAATTGCATGTAAACAGGTTTTGTCCAATTTATATATAGGTCCCTCAAACATTATACAGTAATACATATGAAGTACAGATTGGGAATAGATACATAAATAGTTCAAAAAAATGAAGCTAGAAGCAGATGTGAAGTTCTCTCCATAACTAACATTATTTGGAGTTCTCCAAAGGGAATGACATATTCCTTAAGAACTTTAATCTTAATGTTCCTTTGTTAATCACAAACACCATTTCCATGCTTAGTGGAAGGATCATGTACTTTATGCTCTATAGTCATTTTAGGTTTATTCAATTGTTTTTGGCTTTTGTTTCACAGTGTTGAGACAATTACTGTGCTAAGTTAATAAACCTGTTATTACTAAAAGATTCATTAAAGTTAAAATAGTAAACTATTGAACTAGTATACTACCTTTTATCTTTTATTTAGAAATGATCGAATAGATTAATCATTGGGAGAGCAGGGAGCCAATATGTAAACCCATCGTTTGCTAGTAGACTCTCTAGAATATCTATCTCTTTTAAAAAAATAATTTTTCCTCTAACTTACTCTTGAAGTAGCCCCTCTGTTACTTAGATATGTAAAATTCTATACTGAAATCAGTTTCCAGGCTTATATTTCTAGAGAACATGAACACCTCCTGCCCCACTGCAAGAAATCTCTCAAACTCTAAAGGATATGTGCCAAAGAAATAGCGCCACAGAACAATTCTTTAGTAGTTGATGTCCTTTTAAAATTATGTCCAGCTCTGCAAATTGACTATGTCCATATGTGACATAAGACAGATAATGGTATTATCATCTTTAAAAAAAAACAATGTTTCTATGGTTCTAGGTAATACAGAACAGCTATGAAACTCTCTCAGTGGTTGGTGGTTTTGTCAGCCGCTTGAGTGTGCAGAGGTGAGAGATAATGTTAGCCATCCATTTCAGGATTTTTACCAGAGGAAAGAAGAATTACATTCAAGGTCGTTAGTCACTGAAAATGAAGCATCCAGGGGAGTGCACTACCCCACTAGGATTAAAACAGAAATAATGGGCCTAAAGAGACTTTTTGCCTGAAGGTACAAATCATTCTGCATTTATATTCTGATTAGACAGATAATAACAGTGAATTACGAAACCTTTTCTGAATCTGAATTGGTAATCAGAGTTCGCTCAAGAATTGTACTTAACAAAAACAACTAGAGATTTTCAAATATATAATTTGCAAAGTTTTCTAAAATCTATGTATTAACATTTTATTAGAGTAAGAGGTTAAATATTTCAAATTAGGACCATCTTGATGGTCTTCAGAAACAAATGACAATGAAGGTTTTTCAGCCAACACTTGATTGGTTGTTATTGGCACATAACATAGAAAACTTTCTCAAGATTTTCCTCTGCTATTGTTATTTCATTATATTTTAATCAATTTATTTATAATAATTTACTTAATCACCCTAGTTACAAACATGTTCATAATTGGGTTATTATTTTAAATTTCTTGGTAAACTAATTTCTATCATAGCTTGCTTGATTTGAACACTAAGAGAATTCTTGGGGTCCCTACTCATGAAGATGGGTGCGTGAATATGGTGAAATTGGATTAGAGATTCGAACACTCAGAAGTGATGTTACATTTTGTCTCTTTACTCTTGTCTCTCTAGTTTGGGCATTGAATAGGACACTTACACTAATATTAAATTTCTCATCAAGACATCACAATAATTTCAGATATAACTCTTAGTTCTTACACTTTACCAGACAAAAATGTGAAGGGTAAACTTTATGTGTATTATTACCAACCCAGGGCATGGAATAGCTTTCATCTGCTGTGTTGCTTCAGCAAGGTCATTTCTCAGAGACTGACTATTGTTTTGTCCTTGCTCCAATTTATGTATTCTGAGCTGAGGCCTGAAATATTAACTCTTAATATAATTGTACTTAGGCTAAGAGAAAAGTTAGTTTTGAGTGTAGGTTAATAATTTTGTAAGACTAATAAAGAATTGCTTGAGCATACACAATTGCTCATGGTAAGGTGGGTTTATAGAAATCTGAGCCATCTTTAAGAGAGGCTCAAAGAAAAGTCCTTAGGATGCTAGTGAAGTTATATCTCAAATAATATTTTTGCTATGTCCCTGTCAGTTTCTCCTTCTCCCTGAGTGCCTCATGGACAGATGGTCAAGGTCTCAGTGCCCTTCTTTTGTGGATACAGGCAGTTCCTCAGCCCAGTGCTCACCCTCTGAAGCTGAGGCCCTCACTTAAAGGAACAGGCAGGACTAGGGCCTCTTAGCTCTTCTTTGGTCTCAGAGACAGAGTTCTTTACACAGGGTGGGCATAGCAGATAGCCTTTTTAAGTTTAAAACTTAAAATATATATATATATAGCAAAATATAGTCCCTCCATTTAATGTTACAAGTTAGTGAATGTGTTTTATTTGTAGAAAGCAAACTTCTAACCAGGTGTAGGCTTGCTTCTGGATTCTATTTTGCTGTACAAAACAGTTGATTTTGGAATATCTTCCAGAGTACATTTTTATTTTGTATGTTAAAGACAGTCAGAATTTAGTGTCTTGACTATGTACTACTCCCCACACCCCAACCATGTCAAATACATTCATTTAAAAGAAATCTCCTGATGATTTTAATGATAGTGAATAGGCTTTAGAAAATGAATTGATGCTTTATAAAACATTATCTACTTTCACAAAATTAAATGACTACTATTTTGCATTTTTTCGGGCGGGGGGAATGGGGTCACACCTGGCAGCGCTCAGGAATTACTCCTGACTCTATGCTCAGAAATCCATCCTGACAGGTTTGGGGGGCCATATGGGATACTGGGATTGGAACCACCATTCTTCTGCATACAAGGCAAACACCATGCTATCTCTTCGGCCCTCATTTTGTACTTTTAATTACATCTAGTACCTTTTATTATAATTAATCTTGTATCAGGCACTTGCACAGATTAATGTATATCACTCATTCCCCTTTCATATTGAGTAAATGTAATGGGATGCCATATACCCTCTCCGAGTCATATTGTATACTTTACCTACAGCAGCAAGGAAAGGATCTGGAAGCCTCTCTTGGCCTAATGGAAGATTTAACTAAAATTCCTATAGCCTTGGTCAATCAGGCATAGGATACTCTGATAATAAAACTGCAGTCACAGAATGTGTCACTTACAAGAAGCTTGTCAGAAAACTTTCATATGGTTAAGAAAAATAGCCCTTGATGTTGACAGGAAAGGAAATTGTTCAGACACACTTTGGAAATCAAGTTCCAGATGATTACCAACATGCTCTTCCTAAAATAGTTTTCCAGAGCAAGATAAACTCCTTGTTATCCAGAGAAAAGGAAATAGAAAGTTTACTAAATACAAGTGATTTATTAAATTTTTGCATTGTTTTGTCTTTAAAACTTCTCACATATTTAAGAACCATATAGTTTGTGAAGAAAAACTATCCTGCTTCTAGCTGATCACAAAAATGAGAAAATGATAAAAAAAATAGGAGTTGATGAAAGTATGTACTAAGTAGTACTAGAGAATTTCAATAAAAACTCTGTTCATTTTGCTTGTCTTTTCTTCCATGTACACAATGAGAATCTACTACCAGAAATTGGAAAGAATTAACATCTCATTGCATCTAAATCCCAAGTAAGTGTAATTCTTTTTGCAAAAAATTAAAAACACATTCTATGATTTTCATGGTTTCCCTGTATAATTGAAAGCTCAGATAATCTTAGGCTTTGGTAATTGGCATATCTGAGTTGTTAATTGTTTGAAAGCTTACTATTTGAAGTGTTAAGAAAATGAAAGTTTCCTTCAAAATTTAAAATGTTGGAACTAATTGAGCTTAACTATTCTATGGTGCAAAAATGATTGATCAGTAGATTTAGCTCAAAATGATAGGCTGAGTCTGTGATATCCAATCATTTAAAATTCCCTGGTTTTGCTCATTATTCATGCTTTTAAACAATACTGTCTTTGAATGACACTGGTGTTATTAGTAATGTTGCAAAAATATTTTCAAAACTCCGCCCCATAAGCACATATTTCCTGGTTTTCTAATAAATAATTGGATATGTGATCAGTTCTGCCCAGTGACTTGTGCACAGGGTTGAGGTACAAAACTTCCAGTTGACGGTGCTACAGAAGTTTGACTGTTGATGTAGAAGTTTTCTTTCTTTCATTTAAAAATTATTTAAATTAATTTATTTAGGTACCATTCATGGTGACAAAATTGTTCATTGCCGGGTTTTATTCATACAAAACACACCATCCTTCAGTAGTGCACCCTTCAGACCACAACTGATGTCCCCCAATTTACTTCCACCCCCTCCCAATTGAGTGGAATTTGCTTCTATATATAAGGCAGGCAATTTGCTTTTAAATTGATCAAGTGAAAGAATGGTAGGAGTTTTAAGAAGCCCATGTACATTCATTCCACCACATTTTTTTCAGCTCACCATTTTAATGTAACCACCCACTTTTATCTCACTTATGGAAGGAGATATTGGTCTTAGAATATAAAAAAAATTGTCTTATTTGCTTCTTTTTTTTTCTATTAGTCCCATATGAGTAAACTCTTAAAATGTTTATATTTGTGACTTATTTAATAAAGTGCATTACCTTCTAGGTCTATCCATGTTGTTACAAATAGGAGGATTTCATGAACATTTTCTTTTCTGATAAGTAGTGTTTCATTGTGTAGTTCAGTGACATTTTTATTTGATCAGATGAGTGGTCACTTAAGTTTCAACTCTTAGCTATTGTAAATAAGGCCACAGTAAATATGGTGGGGGCTTCAAATATCTCTTTTGATTTTTTTTAATCTCAGAACAATGCCCCTAGTTGAGATAACTTTGTTATATGGAATTTATATTTTTAATTTTTGAGGAATCTCCATGTTGCTTTTCATATGATTGAAGCAATTTACATTCCCAAGAGCAGTAGATTAGCATTCCTTTTTTCCACATCCTCTCTAACACAGGTTATTTTATTTTATTTTTGTTTGTTTGCTTTTGGGGGCCACACCCGTAACACTCAGGGGTTACTCCTGGCTATAAACTCAGATTTCTTGTGGGACCATGTGAGACGCTGGGGGATAGATCCATGGTCACTCCTAGGCTAGTGGCACAAGGCAGACAGATGCTTTATGCCCTGCACCATCACTCCGGCCCCAACACAGGTTATTTCTTTTCTCTTGGATCTCACAGATGCAGGGTAATATCTATTTATTGCTTTGATTTCTATTTACCTAATAATAAGTGATAGTGTGTATTTATATACATTTTGACCACATGCATTTCTTGCATGGTAAATTTTTTATTTAGATTCTCTATGAATTTGAATTATTTGACAAGTATTTTGTGTTCATGGATTGGTAGAAATAACATTGTAAAAGACACAGATTCAATGCAACCCTTCTCAAATCTCAATAACATTCTTTATGTAGATCAAAATTATGAAGTTTCTTTAGATCCCAAAAATAAAAAAAAATTAAGAGCTCGAGATAAAAAATGACCAAAAGTGGAGATAGATTGTTCCTAAACTTCAAACTGTAACATAGAGTGATAGTAATTAAAATGGAATAGCATGTTCATACAGATAGCTAAAGGAGATGGAATGCTTCCTTGGTATGTGTTCAAGTTTGATCAAAGCACCACTCTCCTCTTCCCAGAAATGCTTGCGTGGCCTAGGAGCTCCCAGTAATGCCAGACCACAGCAACATCGGAACATCTGCCCCATATCATAGGCTGAGGATCACAATGGATATTCCCTAGACCCTTGTTCACCTCTGTGGAAGCCCTCATAACAATAAATAATCTAACAGAATAAAACACTATAGGTTTTATATAGATGCAGATAAATAGGTCATACTGAGTGCAAAAATAAAGCCACATGTATACATGTACCAACTTCTGACAAAGGCAAGGATACAAAAAGTGGCGATAGATATTTCTTTCTTTTTTCTTTTTTTTTTTTTTTTTTTTTTGGTTTTTGGGCCACACCCGTTTGACGCTCAGGGGTTACTCCTGGCTATGCGCTCAGAAATCGCCCCTGGCTTGGGGTGACCATATGGGACTCCAGGGGATCGAACTGTGGTCCGTCCTATGCTAGTGCTTGCAAGGCAGACACCTTACCTCTAGCGCCACCTTCCCGGCCCCGGCGATAGATATTTCAAGTTAAATAAACATCATAAGATTTTTCAAAGGAACATGGTATTGTTTATTATTTATAAAAATATGTATATTATGTGTGCATTCTCTGAAAAGAATCAGGAGTGTCACTCTACAGAATCAATGCTTTACAGAAAGAAAACATTATCTTCAGATCTTTCCCTAAATATAAGTAACAGAATTGAGTCAGCAATTTCAGATTTTACTTCAAATATATTTTCTAAGCATATAAAAAGGCATTTTATACAATTCAAAGCATATTTGATTTTGTGCTGCTATAGGTTTCTTTGAGATGAGCTATGCATACGCTCAAATAATAGGGTAGTACAAATTTTAGAATAAATTAATGTGTTTTAAACTAGTGAGGTAAGAAGTTAGTGCTTTTCTCTAATTTTGTATTCTTTAGCATCTTTTTTAAAACAATAAAATTAGATATTTTAAGAAGGAACTATTTATTTATTGCTAGAGAACTTCTCAACCTTCCAAAGAAAAGGCCCTGAGTCTCCTATTAAAATCTTAGGACTTTTCATTTTTTTCACATTTATTTATTTTGTCACTATTTGGCTTTATTTCTACTCATTCAAGAGCTGTTACCACCCATACTGTTCCTTCTAAGATGTCTTGTTGAGAAACTTACATGATCAAGAAACCTAACCTTCAATCACTCTTAGACATTGAAGATAATCTTGATTTTTTATCATTTTAATTGATAATTTTTATTTGTTTTTGGGCCACACCCGGTGACACTCAGGGGCTACTCCTGAACTAAACTATGCACTCAGAAATCGCTTTTGGCTTTGGGGACTATATGGGACAGTGAGGGATCGAACTGCGGTCCATCCTAGGCTTGCTGTGTGCAAGGCAAACGCCCTACCACTTGTGCCATTGCTCTGGCCCCCGATTTATCTGGTAATTATCATATTTTCTTGTTTTTATGTTGTGTGTAGATGGCTGGTATCATGTGTTATCAGATCAGGGCTATTAATTACTCTGCAATTTGTTGTAAGTTGCTGTTTATATTTTTGGTTAATAGCTAAACAGAAAATAATTCCAAATGGCTGCATCTCCTCTTTACCATTATATCAACATCACTAACCATTAATGTTACAGTTGCTGCAGTCATTAACTAAGACATCACAATGACCTAAAGTCCATATGTATAAAGCTGATTTTTGGCATTTCTTTTCTTTTCTTTTTTTTTTTTTTTTTTTTTTTTGGTTTTTCGGGCCACACCTGTTTGATGCTCAGGGGTTACTCTTGGCTAAGCACTCAGAAATTGCCCCTGGCTTGGGGGGGACCATATGGGACGCCGGGGGATCGAACCGCGTTTGCGATCTTTCCGTGGCTAGTGCTTGCAAGGCAGACACCTTACCTCTAGCACCACCTCACCAGCCCCGATTTTTGGCATTTCTATGGATCCACCTGAAAACCATTTTTTTTTCTATCTTCAAACTGTTTCTTTTCAAACTGGAATAATACTATGTAGTAATGTCACAGTGGCATATTTAAATGTTTGCTTTTCATTCCTTTCTTTTCACTGCTTAATGATTTCTTCTTTTTTAGTAATAGTAGTTTACATGATCTTGATGTGCCACATTTAATACATTGATAAAAATGTCCATTTTTTCCCCAAAATTCTAGTAGCCTTAAACAAAATTTTAGGTCAATATTGATGTGTAGTTTTCTTTGAGGATGTAAGTTTTAAGACATGATCATCTCAGCCTTTCCAGTTCTAATGTTGTAGCTGGCCCAATTCTTGAAATCCTTACTGTAAAGTCAAGAATCACTTAGCAATAACCATCAAGAAACTGTGAAAGATAAGAGAATTATTACTTACAGAGCTAGGGAATCATATGGCTACCCATGCATCATACAAAAAACACTTGTGGATAGTGTACACTCCCTGGTGATGAGGATCTGCTTTCATGGGGATTAAGACTGTAGGCCTGTGGCATGAGAGCTTCACTCTACATTGGTAAACTAAAATTTAAAAAAGTAAAATAATAGGGGCCGGCGAGGTGGCGCTAGAAGTAAGATGTCTGCCTTGCAAGCGCTAGCCAAGGAAAGAACGCAACTGCGGTTTGATCCCCCGGCATCTCATATGGTCCCCCACAAGCCTGGGACAATTTCTGAGCACTTAGCCAGGAGTAACCCCTGAGCATCAAATGGGTGTGACCTGAAAAACCAAAAAAAAAAAAAGTAAAATATTAACTATCAAGTACCAAAAAATACCTCCTAATTGTCCTCTGAATGTCTTTAATATTTTGTGTTCCTATCGCATTGAATGGCAGTTCTTTCTCAGTGCCATGGTGTCAACATCCTATAGTCTAATTAGTGTGTGGTAGTGCCTCTGTATTTTTATACCCAGCTAACATAATTGAAACTTTCACCAAGTTTTTGCCACCTGTTTTTATTTTCTGGTAAGATGTTCTTGAAAGCTTCTGACCCTGGTTTTAGACTTACTGCTTCATTTCAAGAGTTCTTTGACCATTTTAGATCACAGTCCTTTGTGAAATGTATTTTATATTTTCTTCAATCTTAACCTCTTGTCTTTCTCCTCTTTCCATTACTACTTTTGCATATATAAGTATAAGCTTCTTATTTTTATGTCTGGCTCACCAATGAGTTGTTTCAAGTGTGGTTGTATTAGGGTTCTATTCTAATTACATTCTAAAATACCCATTACACCAATGGTCATCTAGGCTTTCAACTTAATTCTAGAAATTTTATACTGAGTTTTAATTTTAGATCTATGTTCCATTTTGAATTAGTATTTATGTGTAAGGTTGTGTTTAGATTTATTGTTTGCATATGAATATTTAGTTGGTTCTGTGCTTTTTATTTTAGAGTCACACAAGAGGCCTTTTGTCCCTATTGCATTATCTCTGTTTCTTTTCCAAAGATTATACTATGGTGCTTTTGTTATTGTTCTTTTGTCTATTTTCTTGCCCAAATCACACTATGTGAGCACTCCTGAAAACTACTTTATTGTCAGTCTTAAACTTGGGAAGTTATTAATCCTCCAATTCTTTCTACTTCCATAAAATGTTGGCTTTCTGGATCTTTTGACTCTCCATATAAACTTTAGAGTTAGTTTGTTGCTATCCATAAAATAACTTTCTGTGACTTGAGTGGAATTTTATTGGATTCATAGATCAAGTTGGGAAGAAGTGACATCTTGGCAATAGTGAGTCTACCTTTTTATAACCATCGGGTTTGCTATTTAATTCTCTTAGATCGTAGTCATTAGATTTTTGTAGCTTTCTTCATGTGGATTTTACATATGTTTTAAAGATATATATATACATATATATATAAGTGTGTGTATATATATACATATACATATATGTTTAAATTTGGAGGTATTGATGTAAAGCTATTATGATATTGATTACACATTCTGCTATTCACTAATGGTATATAACTTTTTATTTTGGTTTTTGGGCCACACCCAGAGAATTAGGGGTTATTCCTGGCTATGAGCTCAGAAATTGCTCCTGGCTTAGGGAACCATATGGGATGTCAGGGATCAAACCAAGGTCTGTCCTGGATCGGCCATGTGCAAGGCAAACTCCCTACCACTACTCTATTGTTCTGGCCCAGTAATGTTACATATTATTTTAATTATTTTATTGCTCAATCTGGCTTTATTCTTGAAGATTTAATTTTTTTCTATTTATGTACGTTTATAATTATTTACACTTACACACATTTTAGCTAGTTAACCCTATTTGTATTGCATTCTTTTTTCTGATTATTGATGAGACTCATTTCTCTTAATTTTATCTAATAAAATATATGTATGGTTTTGAATATTTACTTATAAGAAAGTCACTAAGTTGATAATTTATAAAGGTATTTGAAATAAAATCTATTTCTATATGCAATTTATTATCTAGTTTCCCTTTTAAATTCACTATTCTCTCTTTCTTTATGTTCTAGGAGACTATGTCAATGGATTTCTTTGTATGCAAATAGCCAATGGATAGTTCCAGTAAAATACAAGGAGGGAGGAAGGTAAAGAATATATATTTTTTAACCTCTATACTGCCAAGTTGTCCTAGGTTAGTTAAATTCCGTAAGTGTAGTCCAAGGTATTCACTGATATAAGGATCATCTCAAGACAATCTCTATTTTTATTTTTAAATCACACTTTGTCCCCTTGTACTTTTATCCTAAAGAAGTTTCTGAGGCTTTCTGGTCTAGCTATCAAGAACTGCTATGTACTGGGAGGCTTCCCAGCATCTTTACAAAACATCTCCATTTCATATGTATCTTAAATTATACAAATTTCACTGGTCCATTTGTTTTCTATGGGAATATTGACCAAATGAATAATACTCAAAAAGTTCTGCTCTCTATCTTAACTTACAATATCTCACTAGAAATCAAATATCATGTTAAATGGAAGTTTTTAAGCCAAATATTTCATAGTCCATGAATTGTAATTCCCATTTAGTTAACATTTAAAAGTTTAGTAGAGAGCAAAAACTTTTTTGATCATTAGTGAAATGTTTTTTTAATAGGAGAAGCTTTATGAGAGAATTAGACTGCATTTTTCTCATGTATTTCAAGTGTTTATCATTTAACCCTGGGAGAAATGCCATTAGCAATTTTTGGAACCTTTTATAAATTAATAATTTTAAAACTAAATATGGATGGATACATGCGAATTTTGATATTGATACATTTATATCTATTAAAATTATGCTAAATAATATTATCACTAAGAAAATATTAGTTTACATTTCCGACACCTCTAATACAACATAAAGAAGCACAGTATGTTAGCTCCTGATATAATTTTCATTACATTTATCTTTTGACTTGCATGAAATCTCTTGGTTTGAACAGTTTATATTTTTAAAGAAAGTTTGCAAATTATTAAAAATAAAACTTTTCAATGCCCTTTAAATTTAATTTTTTCTATATTATGTTTTTAGCAGTATTTTTAGAGACTTATTTTTAAAAATATAATTCCAATTATGAATATCCTTGTAACCACTGTGTTTAAACATTTTTAAAAATGGGAAGAGTGAAACAATGAAAGAAAGAGAGAGAGACAGAGATGTAGAATGCCTTTCCCGGAGGTAGGTGGGTTCGGTGGGAAACTCAGAACATTTGTGGTGGGAAAAATGATGTAATGGTGTATTAAATTCAAGATTTGAATTTTGACTTTACCACTTCACCAGATTGTGTGATTTATATCATGTCTTAAGTAATCCATGCCTCAGTTTATGATCTAACTAAAAAAATCACTATAGAATTTAATTTATAGAAATGTGATAATGAAGAGATGTTACTATATAGAGAGCATCATATAGTTTGGAATAAGCCCATACTGTTCAGCTAGGGTTCAGCCATGCTTGTCCTGTTTCTTTAGAACATTCTTTCTGCAAAAGTATAAATGTCAGAGAAAAATATCCTTTGTGCTTACAGAATTTATATTATGCTAAAGAGAAAATACCAGTTTTAAATTGATATACTTGTTGACGCTTTATTAGCACATCATCTGGAAGAACACTAAAATGATAAAATATAGCGACCCATTGCCACAAAAGGGCATGCTATATATAATATGGTAGACAATATAGATGCCTCTTCATTCTCTAGTCCTAATAAAACTTTTAAGGGTGCTGAGAAACAGCAAAATCCTGTATCAAGGCTTTCAGCCCTAAAATTAGTTTTACTTGGGAAAGTTAAGTTTTTGATGATCCTGAGGATATGATCATAAATGATAATGAATAAGTTTGGTAGCTTTTGTAGTGTTTAGTTTGGATTTTAATATGACATGTAATTTTAAGACCCCAGATTGCTTCTCTTTCTGATGCTCTTGTCCCTTCCCTTTTCTTATTTCATAAGAATTTTTCTCTCCCTTGACTAAAGATTCTCATGACTTTACCTGTGTTATTTTCTCCTATCAGGTTGCCTTTAATTTTTTTTCTTTCTTTCTTTTTTTTTTTTTTTTTTTTTTTGGTTTTAGAGTTACACCCGGCAGTGCTAAGGGGTTACTCCTGGCTCTATGCTCAGAAATCGCTCCTGGCAGACTCAGGGGACCATATGGGATGCTGGGATTCGAACCACTGACCTTCTACACGCAAGGCAAAAACCTTACCTCCATGCTATCTCTCCGGCCCAAGGTTGCCTTTCTTAATCGTTAATATCCTCACCCTTTCTCCAGGTCTTTATTTATTCTTCTGCCATCCCTAAGTTTTGAGTTTTGCTGAATGTTTCTAGACAGTTTATGAATTCATAAATATCATTGTTTCTCTAGTTTTCTCTTAGAAGAGTAAAGGTCCATAAAGACTGGGCCCATTTTATATTATTGTTTGTATTCCCCCCTTTTTTGTCTCTTTTTTAACCACAACCGGCAATGCTCAGGGGCTACTCTTTGTTTTGTTCAGGAAGCCTTTCTGGCATGCTCAGGGGGTCATATGAGATGCTGGTGACAGTACTCAGGTCGAGCACATGTGCCCTACCCACTGTTCTATAGCCCCAGCCCCTTATTTTTCCTTTAGTTTTAAAAGTGCTTACTATATTGGATGTGGTCTATAAACATGTATTAGGTAATTATATGAATTTACAGTAGAAAAATAAATGATAAGAATGTGAATTTAGCTCAAGTATTTGGACATATACCTAATAATAGGTAAAATTCTGAGTTTGATTACCTATTCTCAAAGTAACAAGGAGAACGATCCCTTACTACTGTGGGATAGGTTTCAAATTAGTATTTTAGGTACATGTTAACATTGAATTAGGGGAATACCCACCACCAAATTTGTCCTCCCCCTTTCCCCATTTCCTTTCTGCAACCCATATCCCCCACCATCATCCCCTGGGCTGCTAGAGTAGGTGGTCCCCTCTTTGTCTAGCTTACTATCAGTGATCATACATCTGTTTGGTCCTGGTGCCCTCCCTTGTTTCTCCCTCTATTTGAGAGGCTAAACTAGATAAGTCGAGTTATATGGTTTTGATTGAGGGAAAGAAAAGCAATAGAATGGGGTAAAGATTAAGCAAAAATAAATAAATAAATAAATAAATAAAAATATGCTGAAAATGGGCGGAGTCCTTCTAGTGGCTATCAGCCTCAGTTTGAGAGAGGACTTGAAAAGGGTAATTGAAACACCATAACAATACAAAAATAAATGTCAAATTAAATATCCAGTGAGCCCTACAGCAATAAAGAGAAGCACCACACAATAGTCTCGGTTCTGAATTCAAATCATGCTGGAGTGCAAAAAGAAAGAAAAAGATAAAATAAAATAATATAAAATAAAAAAGGAGACATCAGCTTCAATATACACCAAAATAAGGACTTAAAAAAAACAGTCAATCAATAAATATTTATATGTGGAAAAATGATTATTTAGTGCTTTTTTTCTCTTCCCCCTCACATAGGAACAGTAAGGATTGGGGATTCCCTTGGCCTAGGAGATACAGGGTTTCTCCATCCCTGAAGTGTACTGTCATGGGATTAACTATAGACTCCTTGCATGACCATTTACTAAGCAGTAAAACACAATTCAGTATGTAGAGATTTGCCTTAAAAGGGTTAAGAGCTATTCTATTAGATACCAGTAAAGTTGCTGTAGATATTTTTTTCTTTTTTAAACACTTTAATTTAAATTATAATTTACAAAGTTATTTGTAGTTGAACTCTAGACATAGCAATGTTTCAGCACTAACCCACCAGCAGTGTCAATCTCCTTCTACCAATGTTCCCATAACTTATGCCATACCACCAGCCCCCATCAGGCAGCTATCAAAATAGCAGTTTTAATTTTATTTTTTAACATTTGGGTCTGATGGTTTTATTGTTGTTATATACAAACAATGGTTTGTATATTTAGTTATGTTCTTTTTAACATCAACAGTGCACACGAGAAACCTGTCCCCAATTATTCCACATTTGAGTTTCTCCCCCTCTACTCAATTTCTTTCTATTTTTTCACCACAGAGTGGGACAAGAGTGTTCCAGAAACTCATGTTTAAACTGTTGCATTTCTTTATGCAATATTCTAAATGCTACATATAAGTTATAGCATCCTGAATTTACTCTTCTTCTGATTTACTTAATTTAACATAATATCTTCCTGTTCCATCCATGTTGCAGCGAATTCCATGATCACATCATCATTCCTTACAACTAGGCACTGTTCCCCCCCCAAAAAAAAAAACAAACAAAAAAAACAAACAAGGGGCCGGGCAGTGGCGCTAAAGGTAAGGTGCCTGCCTTGCCTGCACTAGCCTTGGACGGACCGCGGTTCGATCCCCCGGTGTCTCATATGGTCCCCCAAGCCAGGAGCAACTTCTGAGCACATAGCCAGGAGAAACCCCTGAGCATTACCGGGTGTGGCCCAAAAACCAAAAACAAACAAACAAGCAAACAAAAAAAAACAAAAAAAACAACTGGGCACTGTTCCATTGTCTATATGTACCATATCTAAATGATTCACTCATCTGTTATGGACATCTAGGTTGATTCCAACTCTTAGCTATTGTACTAAGTGCTACAATAAATAACAGTGTACAAAGGCCTTTTGGCTGAATGTTTTTTCTGCCCTGGGGATAGATACACAAAAGTTCTGTGGGATCCTGGGTTCTGAACAAGAAGGGAATGCCATTTCGTAAAGGACACATGTTAGACTTCTCTTAGGTTCTGAATGAGAGGGACACCATTTTGTAAGCACCACATGTTAAGCTTTCTCAAGCCTATTGCTATTAACTCTGCTTCAAGCTACCTGGTCATACCAGAAAGGAGACAAAGGAGCAATAAGAAAGTACCCAATCATTTTAAAGATCGTCAAAAAGCCAGAACCTCCCTATGTCTCCTCCCTATATAATCTGGGCAGAATTCATCTCCTACTAAAGACAACCCTGACAGTCAGTTTGGAGCTGTTGGTAGAGAGATTAAAGTTTTATTCATCTTTACTCCAATCATGTGGTCTTGTCTTTCAACTCCAGACCCGAACAGTGGAATTGCTGGATCATATGGCAGCTCAATCTGAATTTACTGAGAACTCTTCATACTGTTTTCCATAGGGGTTGGATCAGACAACAATTTTGGATATGTTCCATCCTCACTGGCATAAAATTATATTTCATTGTTGTTTTAATATTAATTTCCCAAACAACAGTATTGCTGAGCATTTTGTCATGTGCCTGTTAGCCATCCATTGGTCTTGCTTATATAGGTATATGTTCATTTCCTCTCCCCATTTTTTATTAATAATTTTTATTTTGACCCAAGTGGATTGCAAATCATTCACAGTATTATTTCAAATACATAGTGACATTTAATCAGGCATTCCCACCACCAATGTTGTCCTCCCTCCACCCATGTTACAAGCATGCATCCCATATCACCCCTCCTTTGCCCCTCGGGCTGCTAGTATAAGTGGTCCCTTCTGTGTCTAGTTTGTTGTAGATTGGGTATTGATTCTGATGTAGTTGGCTTTGGATTTGGCATTTAAGTCTGATCATTTTTTATTTCATACGACTGTTTGGTTCTGGTGCCCTCCATTATTTCCCCCTCAATTTGTGAGGCAGAACAAGATGGTTCAAGTTATGTGGTTCTGTTTGAAGGTAAAAAAGAAAAAAGGGGGGGGGGAGCAAAAATTTAAACAAGCAAAAAACGAGAGGAGCCCTTCTAGAAACTATAAATATCAGTTTAAAAAAAGAAAGGGGAAAAGGAAGGAAAACTTAAAAATAATAGAATAAAAATCAACCCTCCCCCAAAAACAAAACAAAACAAAACAAAACAAAACAACAAAACAAAACAAAACCCTGAAAAGCACCACAGCAATAAAGACAACAACCAAACATTAACCACGGTCCTGAAATAAAGACGAAGCAAAGCACAAAGAAAAATAAAAGGCAAAGAAAAGAAAAAAAAAAGCAACAACAATTACAAAATAAATTTAAATTAAAAAATTTAATTTGTGCTACTTTTTTTGCATAGGCACAGTAAAAATTGGACTGATTAGAAAGGGAATTCCCATAGGTCTGCTCTCCCCATTTTTTAAAGATTTTTAGGATTAACCTTTGCGAGTACTTTGTATTCCCTAGATATAAAGCATTTATATGATGTGTTGAGTGAAAAAATTTTCTCCTATTCTGATAGCTTTATTTTGCATGCAGAAACTTTTCAGTTGATGTGCTACTATTTTCTTAGATTTGTCTGTAGACTTTTCCATTAGAATCATATCACAACACTCCTTTGAAGTCTAGGTATTGCTAATTGAAGACACTATATGGCTTAAAATATCTCATGTGCATATTTAGTACAAAATTGAAAGCTCAGCCTTTATGTGTCTTTAGGTGCCATTCATCTGCTTCAGAGAAAAGCTATTCAAGAGAGAAAAATGCCCAGAAACAGAGAAGTGACCAGGATTCAGCACATAGAATGGATCTGGTTACTTGGCCAAGTTTCTAGTTCACAATCTGGTTCATCATTGTGTCTAGTTCAAAGAGAACCCAAATAATGGGCATATTACATTGCAAGTTAAGGACAGGCCTGCCTTTTTTATTGGAAGATGTCATTTCTCATTTGTTTTATCTCCTCCAAGTCAGTCCTGCTCCCTCTACCCTAGATTCACTCCTTCATATCTTTCTTTGAACATTTGGCCCCACACTCTGATGGAACAAGCATCTTTGCTTGCTTTGACATCTCTAACTTTAAAGAAAAAGAAATATGGCTTTAAGTGCCAGCAGTGCTTGCTGCTGCATGAAGAAGGGAAGCAGAATCTTGCCTCAGCAAAACAACAGCAGGTGAAATATGGTGAAATGTATATAATTATAGATGACCCTGCAGTTTTTATAATATGAGCTGTAATTTTTCCTGGGGAGCTCTGGCTTGGAATGACTCCACCACTTAGGTCAGTCTAGGCAGCTGAGTTCCTTTTTATATATGACCTGGGAGCAGCTGTTCAAATTCAAGGCAAACATTTGAAACAATTTTGGACCAGCTAAAGTTTTATAATTAGAATAAAAAAGATAGATTTGGGAGAATTAGATGCCACAGTCCTGACATGAAAGAAATATTTTTCGAAGAAATAACTTAGTGTCAAGTTGTAGTTATTAAAATTAAAAAATCTAAATTCTTTTGTGGTTGGAGTAACTAACTAAGCAGAACCTCCCAAATCAATATTATAAAGTATATAACTTTGATTATGTGACTCTTATTGAGCAATACTTGAATAGAAAAGCAGATGGACTCTGAATAGTCTTATAAATATAAAATTATATTGATCATCCAAACACAACTCTTTGAAGTGTCCCAGCATGAGGTCAGTAAATCTTTAAAAAGCAAGAAGGGAGTGGTAGTTTTTATTTCCCTCTATTTCCAGACTCCAACAAAGATGGAGTTGACATCTCAGTAAATTACAAAGCATTATTGACATCTTTATGGACAATGCATTAGTGAAAAGGACTAATTTTGGACTCATTTTAAGAATTCAGTCTTGCATCTACAAAACATCCAAGGTTGTATATAACATCACCTGGAGGCAATCCTCTACCAGGGAAGACCCTACAGCTGCTCTGACATCGATCTACTCAAAAGAGACTTCCCTTAACACTGAGAAGACTTAACAAGAACAATGACCTGCTTACTGGACAGGGCTTGCTGTATTGCCCCTTAATGGTGAGGTGAAACTAGAGGATACTCCACACCAGCCTGATTCAATATAGGATGTGCAGATTCCAGGATCTTTAATACAGAAAACTGATGCCAACAATAGGACTGCATAAAAAATAAAACTGTATTGGCACTACAGACAATGACTTGGATTGAATAAACTAGTTTGCCTAGAGCCTAGAGTTGGTCTTATGCCAGGAAACTTCAGGGGTAGTGGTCTCCTTGTATTTAGACCAAGGCTATTCCTTCCTATGACCCCCATATTTTGGTGGGCCTATGCAAACAATATTTGCCACTCTAACACCGTTTTTACTGTGCCCTTTTGACTAACCCTTAAAAAAAACCTCTTAAAGTTTTGATGTTAACTTAAACTAAAATAATGTGCATGAATATATAAAAATACTATGCCTTCAAAGTTGAGTCTTCACATAAATCTCATGGCTTTAGGTTGCTTTGTGTACTGCTAAGAAATGTTTAAATGTACTACAATCTGGGGACTTGTGGACAAAGTAATTGTACATGGGTTCTGCCTTATTTTTCTTAATGTTTTTTTGACTGTAAGTTCAATATTTAGGCATCAGCAAGGGGATTTCTTCTGAGAACTCTGCTTATGGGCGATTGTTCTTTCACTGTAACTTTACCTTGTCCTCTTTGCATCATTGTTCTCATAATTAAAATTAAAAATTAAAAAAAAAGAATTCAGTCTTGCTATTATTTCAATATAAGACATAAGTTTTATCAATGTTAACAATGAAAATAGCAGGCAGAACTGTGAATTAGACATAATTGCCTGAAGAAATAAAGATATATCAGGAGAGTTTTATTTTTTAAAGTATGACCATAGACCTCAATTCCCTTATCTTTATGGCATATCAGGGATGAGCTTTCTTTACACTTTCTAAGACAGCATAGACTGCTGCTGACCCACATGTGTAGAAAAAGTCTACTGTCTTAGTTATAACTTTTAGTCTGTAGATCATTATTCAGGAAAAGTATAACAAGGTCGAAGAAGGATCCCAAGAAATAGTATAGTGTTTAAGGAGTGTTTGGCTTGGTTCAGCTCCGCAGGTTCAGTCCCTGACACCACCAAAACTTCATGAGCGTTACTTAGAATGGTCCTTCAGAACAGAGCCACAGGTATGAATCCAAAACAGCTAAAAATGTTGAAGAATGATGTCCTATGTTAACTCTACAACTCTACTTTTCGTGCATTTGAGATATCTGTAGGACCATTCACAATACCTAAGTAACAAAATGATATAGAAACATAATTCTGTTGCTACAGCTTTCTTTAGAAACTGTGGAATCATTAGTTGCACCCTGGAAAACGTGGCTTTCCCTATAGCACCTTTGAATTAATCGCTTCTTTCTCAGGTAAGCAAGGAATAACTGACACTGAATTATAACTATACAAATGTGATAGAAAACAGAATAAAACAGTTTCTACAAAATGCAGCAACTATAGGCAGTCAATACCTTAAGCTAAAGCTATTATTTTTGCACCTGCATCTCTATATTTCTAATTGCCATTACTTTTTGAATTTGTTCATTTTTGATTGGTTAATGGAGGAATTTAGGAAACTAGAGTTGACTGTTAAAGAACATTTTTTTCAGAACAGGTTTGGAGGAGCTTTATTGCAGCAAATAATTAGGATGCTTTCTCAAGCTCATGGAGAATGGGTAAGTGTAAGGTTAGAAACCAGGTATTGAGCTACAAGATATAGAAAGCATCATAGAACACTAGCAATAAGTTAATTTTGTCAAGGACATGTGCTGAGTTCCCAGAAGTGTTTATTACCATTCCTGGTGACACGTAGACTGACAGTGCCAGATTAGAGTTTGATTCTGTTTGAGGAACCAGCAGGGCTACATTAAAAACATGGGGGCACCCATGAATCAAATGGCAAATTTACATTTAACTTTGTAAGAAATTGCTAAACTAGTTTATATGTGATTACAACTTTATGTTCTTACTAGGAAGGTTTAAGTCCCAGTAGCTTTCCCTTTATATATTAAGCTTTTTAATCTTAAAAATTTTAGAAATTGTTCACAGCTATGTTTTTATGGACTAATTTACACCTCTTGGGAGTATACTACTCTTTGATAAAGTCACCTATTCAACTGGCATATTTTAAATTTCTTTAAATTTTCTAAGCAGATAAGACTTTGCTATCAAGTTAGGATAACTATATTACTTCTTTCTACTATATTTCTTTCTATGTTTCTCTTATTTTGCTTTATAAATTGTAATTTTTAGAACTTCCAGTACAGACTTAATAAAATGCAGTAAGATGGAACTTCCTTCTCTTCTGATTGAACAGGTAAAAAATTTGACCTTTCACCATAATTATTTTCTGAATGATGTAATTTATCAATGACTTCCTTTACTGAGAATATTTATTCTAAATACTCAAAAGATGATTTTGTGATTTGTTGTTTGTAATTGTTGATACGGATTTATTTAATTTGAAAATATTACAAATATATGCATTGACAGATGAAGACATTAATATTGTTTTCACAAATTGCTGTGATTAATTTGTTTTTATTGTTTTAAGGATTCTGAGTCTGTGTTTATAAAAATACTAATTTATACTTGTTCTTTTAATGCCTTTTTAGTGTCTTAATGAGTATACTATGATAAGATTACATAGCAATCTTCCCTTTATAGATATGTGCATCTTAATTTATACTTTTTTCAAATGTTTTAAATAAATTTTCATAAAATATTTGAGCTCAAAGTTATTAGGAGCTATACACAGAGGGAAACAGTTGCACTAGCAATCCGGGGGGCAAAGGAGGGAGATATGGGATACATACTAGGCAAAGGAGTAGAGGGAGGACAACCTGGTGGGAGGAATGGCCCTGATTCATTGTCACTCTGTACCTTTAAAATGTTGCTGTAAAAGATTTGCTATTCACTTTGGTCACAATAAAAAATATTTTTAAAAAATGAAGTATAAAACAAAAATGTTATCTTGATATCTATACATTTATTTGACATGATATTTGATACTGGATAATTATTTATTGAGTTTTTGTAATTTATATTAGTAAATTATCTCTTATTTACTTTCAAATGCATTTTTATAAAGCTGTTTATATTCTTCATTGCTCTTTTAATGCACATAGAAATACAATATGGTATGCTTTATAGAAATAATTGGTAAATTATGTTTTTCTTGATCACTCTTCTTAGAATTGGGCAATTCACTGTCTTGCCAAAATTATTTTGACTATTTCTTTAATTTTCCTTTAGTTTATTCTTTTTTTGTTGTTTTGGGTTTTGGTTTTTGGGGCACATGCAGTGATGCTCAGGAGTTACTCCTGGCCTTGCGCTCAGAAATCGCTCCTGGCTTCAGGGACCATATGAGAAGACAGGGATCGAATCACAGTCCGTTCTAGGCTAGTGTGTACAAGTCAGACACCTTATGCTTACACCACCGCTCCGGCCCCTGGCTTTTCCTTTTTAAAAAGTTGTTATTGTATTTATTATATTAATATTATTATTACTACTACTATTATTATTATTATTTCGGTTTGGGCCACATTCAGTGATGCTCCGGGGTTACTCCTGGCTATGCTCTCAGAGATCGTTCCTGGCTTGGGGGTCCACCTGGGATGCTGGGGGATCTAACCAAGGTTCCTCTTAGGTTAGTGTGTGCAATGCAAGTGCCCTACTGCTTGTGCCACCTCTCAGGCCCCTATATTTCTTATTATTGATTCCATCATCTGATTATTCTCTTTCCATTTTATCATATGAGAAGTAAATGTTATTCATTTTGAATCTTTGTCAATTTATAATGTGTGAATTTAAATTAGGTATGAGTTTGAATTTAAATGAATTTAAATCCAGGCACTATTTTAGCTTCTACAAATTTTGGTATAATATTTTCAATTTGCTCATTTCTTTGAACTACATTAAAATGTATGCTTTAATTTTCTTGAAAAGTTTCTATATACCTTTTATTTTTATTAATTACTTAAATTTTGACACTTCATTTATAATGGTTATTGGTAGAAGTTCATACATGAACTATTATAACACCACACCCTTGACCCAGGAGGCAGCTTCCCTCCTCCATTGTCCCAGGGTCTCTCCCCCTCCCTTTATGCTAAAGCTTTCTACTGAATACAAGTTATCAGTTTCTGTTGTCTTTCAGCATTTGTTATTACCTTATTTAATTAGCTCTATATGATTTATTTGTTTATAGTCAGATAATATTTCCTGTATTGCATCAATTCTTTGATTTTTGATTTTTGAGGTCTGATTAATGACATTATGGTCTCTTATTGAATGCTCCTTTTCTAATAGAGGATATATATTTATATTTATATATTTACATAAATATACCTCTTGTTGGTTCAGTTGTTCTTTGGATTGTATCTTTGGCAAAATTCTTTGAATTGTGCTTTCTCCGATATATAGTCACTTCAGTTATTTTATTCTTTTCATGGTGTCATATATTGTTTATTATTTTACCTTTAAGCATTGTATAATTGGATATGGTTTTGTTAAACACATCGAGTCTCCATGTTTTGTTAGTGCTTGCATAAAATATATTGTAATAAACATTTATTTGTTTGATTGATATTTCATATTTTTATGATTGCTGATGTTCTTTGGTTTCTGGCTCTGTGTTTTCAATTTGCCCCTGTGTTCTTAGTTCAAAGTTTTGTCTTTGAAGTGATCTAACCCCAAAAATAAATGTGCTAGACTTTATCAGCTTTGATATGACTTTTTGTCATTACTGTTTCTCATTAGAGTATCTATCTCTGCTAAAGTTTTCATTTCTTCATTAATATTGGTTCCAACATGGAAATTGATGTTTAATTCTGTTAAATTCATGAATACTTAATATAGTTATATGAAAATCTCTTTCAAAGGGTTTTAGTATATAGATTCTCTTGGATTATGGGTCTGTTGACTGATTTATCTTTTAACTATAGGTTTGTGTATGTGTGTGGTTATTATTGTATTTTATATTTTTTATCTTGGACAGTAAAAATTGATGCAAATGGTGTTCGTTTCTAGAAATTAATGTTTCAATGATTATGTTAGCACAAAATCTTCTAGGACCTTGTATTGCTGAACTCTAAGAAATTTTAATCTAAACCCATTTTGTCTTTCCCTACAGAACAATTAAACTGCCTTTATGAAGAGTCTTGCCTAGAAGGTCTACTAAAAAAAGCAAAATTTTTATTTCCTTTTATATTTTCTTTTTTTTAATTTTTGTTTTGTTTTGTTTTTTTCGGGCCACACCCATTTGATGCTCAAGGGTTCCTCCTGGCTAAGCGCTCAGAAATTGCCCCTGGCTTGGGGGGGACCATATGGGATGCCTGGGGATCGAACCGCGGTCCTTTCTTGGTTAGCGCCTGCAAGGCAGATACATTACCTCTAGTGCCACTTTACTGGCCCCTCTTTTTATATTTTTTTAGGGCACACCTCGAGTTATTTAGATATTAATCCTGACTCTGTGATCATCTCTGGGAGTGTGCAAGGAACCACATGTAATGCCAGGAATTGAACTGGGTGAGGTACAAGGCAAGAGCTTTCACTTCTCTAGCTAAAAAACATTTCCTTCTATTGGTGCTAGATTATTGATTCCAGACAACTCCCACAAGAGAACAAGAAGGGCTTTTGGCTGTTTTTTAGAGACAGAAAGTTTGGGATCAATTACATCTCTAGAGTTTACTCCTTTATCTGTGTCACCTTGCTTCGCATGAAAGAAAACTTCTAGTCACTTCTGGGGTTCATGCCAGCACAGCAGTTGGGTCCTTACCTCCAGGTTTCTGTTAAGAAAGATATTCTGTTATCCACTCTAGTTCATGGAAACCAGTGGAAAGTTTTTGAGAAAGATTAGGCAAGTAGCAGTGAGTTTATTTTGTGTTAAGAGTTTGAACTAGAGTGAAGAACCTATTATTTGTCTTCATATGTTAACATTTCTATGACTTTTCCCTTTCAAACTCAGTCAGTGCTAATTAACTAGTGCAAAAACTATCCTTCATTCCCTGGAGATCTCAGTTCACAGAAGAACAAAAAGAGGTCTGTTGGGTTAGAGGGACATATTTCTTTGTTTTACCTGTTGTGGGATGGGAATCAAAATTTTGTATTTTTCTAAGCAGAAGCAAAATCCAGAGTTGTATTTAAACAAAATAGTGGGAATAATGGGAACTGTAATGTAATATTTATCCTAATGCTATTTAGGCAAATTTAAATATCTTCTTATTTTGTAAAAATACATTAAAATAAATATAAACTTATTGAATACATTAAAATTATTCCTAGGGATGAAAGAGATGGGAGTTGTATAGAGAGATATGTGAATGCATAAAAGAGTAACTTGAATGAGAAATTATTCAGTAAGATTAATTATGAGTAATAAAATGAATAATTTTATTAGCTCTACACACTAAATATCTGATAGTCAAAAACCTACAAAATATGTTAATATGGTCTGACCTTATTTTGGTTATTTTATGTTGTAAAAATAGAATATTCTGCCTAGAATATGCTATTTAAAGTTATCAATTTAATGTTACTAAATATCTCATGAAATATAAAATTTGACTTACTGCATAATCAAAATATTTTACTAGAAATTTATGTAATTGTACATTATAATAATTGGAAATGGAAATATGTGTGATTAACATAATAAAACAGAAAAATTACTATATTTTTTAGAAAAGAGAAGACTAAATTACTAAGAAATGCATCAGTGTGAATGTCTATGATTATTTATTTAATGCTAATTAACTTTTAGGGATGATTTTAATTCTGTGTACCTGTTTCAAAAAACATACTAGATGTGAATTATTGAGGCTGTTCAAAGAACATTGAATAATCTATTATACCAACTTTTGACCCTGAATTTTTTATTCCTCATGAAAATATTAGACTTTTGTTGTTGTTTAGGTTACACCCAGAAGTCTTGAGGGATTACTTCAGACACCACTCAGAGGTAACTTCAATTGATTCTTGGGGACCATGTGGTATTTGGGACTGATCCTGGGCCTCCTAAATAAAAAACATATTTTATAGTCCATTGAGCTGTCTCTGGACACAATATATTATATTTTAATGTTAATTTTATAAAAATATTTTATAAAAAATGTAGAGGGGAATAATTAGTCAGATCTGAAAGGATTTAGATAAAATATTAAGAAAATACAAATTCTGAAAGACATTTTTATTAAAGTTTATAAGCGAGATTCATCAAGCTGTGGAGGGAAACAATATGGAAGCTTGAAGGAACAGGTTTCTATTGAATTAATGGTTTCTGTAGATATGAGCTAGAGTGGAGAATCGAGAGATTTACAATAGGTAGGGCACTTGCTTTGCATACACCTATCCTATTTCAATTCCCAGTATCCCATATATTTCTATGAGTTCGACAAGGAGTAATTTCTGAGTGCAGAGCTAAGAATAAACCCCGAATACTTTGTGGTTCATTGCCCCCCCCCAACAAATGCTAGAGTAAAATGAAATAAGACCTACCTCTATTCACTTTTCTGTGATTCTTGTTAGCTCTAGACAATGAGAATAGACATTACATTAATATATTTTCTTGAATATTCAATAAGGTCTAGATTACCCTGTAACATAATATTGTCCCTTTCTTTATTTTTTTATTTTGTTTTTAATTAATTTACACATTATGGTTTTCAAAGTTATTCATAATGTAGTTTATTCTTGCTTTCAATGTTTTAACACCATTTCCACTACCAGTGTAACATTGTCTCCCATACTTAACCCCAATTTTCTACTAAAAATGTGTAGGGTTTGTCTTTAAGGTGTTCTGTTTAAGGAACAACTGGAGAACACGCTAGTACACACAAATTATCATATTGTTTCCTGGGTGTTACCATTTAAATTCCAGTATAAAAGCCTAGAGAAAAGTAAATAGAATGATTTTCATATAACTCAGAAAAGATTCCCAAGAAGTACATGTTACCAGAGTTTTGAACATTTCCCTGCTGGGTGAGCAATGTCTGTTTAAGTGTGCACACACCAAATGCTCTTTTGTAGCCCTACATTAGACTATTAGAAAAACTCTAAAAGAATGCAAATAATCTATGAAACTTATTGAATTCAATTCACTTTTCACATAGCTCGAGTCTAGAACAGTAAGAAACATGTCACAGACCTGGAAACCCTGAGAGAATTCAGATAAGAGTACAAGAGCAACCGATGCAACCTTGGGACTCCTGGAACTGGAGAAGGTCAGCCAGGGATTAAATTTCAACTATCTGGACATTGTGAGGTACAAAGTCTTCTTGCTTAATCAGTAGGGGACTTTCCTTCTAGTTTCAGATGTAGAATCTAGATTCAGGACTGAGTTTATTTCTAAATGTTTGTGCTGGGTCTATCCTTAATCTTTCAATATACTCAGAAATATTTGCAGAGATATAAGGTCTATTTGGTAGTTGATGGAAAATTAATAGTTTTTGTTAATGTAGGGTTTGACTAGGCTACAAAATATTCTTTAAGGTGTGCTCTATTTGAAAGGAATGCAGACACACGTGGGTGCACACACACACACACACACACACACACACACACACACACACTTGAGATGTCCTCCATGAATATTTCCTTTGCTTTTCTTGGTCTGTTTGTGTAGGTTTTTGTGGTTTTGTATAGCTTTACAAGTGTTATAGTTCCCTCAGTCAGAGCTTGATTTCCCAAAGTTCCAATTATTTCATAGCCAGAGTGTTTTCACAGTAGAAATTCAATATGCTGGTTTTCTGGTCATTCTTGAATTTTTTTTTTTTTTTTTTTGGTTTTTGGATCACACTCGGCAGTGCTCAGGGGTCACTCCTGGCTCTATGCTCAGAAATCGCTCCTGGTAGGCTTGGAGGACAATATGGGATGCTGGGATTTGAACTACTGTCCTTCTACATGCAAGGCAAACACCCTACCTCCATGCTATCTCTCTGTTCTCAATGAATTTCAAGTTGTATGTTTTCTGTCTCACTCATCCTCTCTGCATAGATGCAGAGAAAAACCACAAAAAAAAAACTAATTTCCAGTGCAAGGAAAGTACCTGTTGGGGTGATAGGAAAATAGTACTGTCTTTGCATGTGTAGGATCCTGCAGTTGGATATTTGGCAATGCATGGCTCCCAAGCATCGTTCAGTTTGGCTTTAGAGGTCTCTCGCATTGCTGGGATGGTCATAATGGTCTGAAAACACTACTGAGTGTATTTTGATGGTCTATGACACACCAATTTTTAGGCCGTCATCCAGTCTCCTTAGCTGAAGTTACAAGAAGTGGTCTTGAGGTACCTGGCATACTTGATCATCTCTTATGCAGCCATATGTAAAGTTTGGACATGCATACCACATACATAAAAAACTTCAAGCTCTGGTAGAAAGCAGCATATCAAAGTTCCTAGAAAAAGTAATTCATAAGAATTTATTCATTGTATTTTTATTATATATTATTGTATTTTTATTATTTTGATGCATTTAGAAAGTACAAGGCCTTATCAAGTGGAAAGTCTAACAAAATAAAAGACTTTACCCAGTATTTGCCAACCAGTGTCCTTGCCCAGTCTCATGGGAGATGAAAATTCTTGCATAGGGCAAGAAGTGGCTGACCTATGCTCAAATTCCAGCTTCATAATTAAAATCCAAAAAAAATATTTGCCTTTCTATGCTCAAATGACGAAGCTATTGTTCCTCTTAAAAGTAGCAATGTATTTTCCTACAGAAACAAGGAAATCAACTGAGTAGAGTACCAGGTAAACGCAGCATGTTCACTTTAGCACACATTCCTGTGCTGGAGTATAAACCAGAATTTAATTATAGCTGAGCTTTAAATAAACTTTACCATGGGATGATGAGCCATACACAACCAAGCAAGAAATTAGGAATAGATATTTTCTTAGGTGGGGGTGAGCTCTGTGTGTATGGCACTGGGGTATAGTGATATTCTAAGCAATCAGAATATAGCTGTAACATTCCTCACGAACTTTTAGTGCATGCCTTTGGTCAAATTTTGTGGACATCCTTTTAGTTTCTACATGGCCTCTGATATAGCTGAAGAATAAACCAGCTAGATCTATCTAATTAGTTTTGAATACTTTATTGTCTCACTTTTTACCTAAAATATCTCAAAAGATATTCTCAATAAATCAAACTATTTTGTAACCACTTGGTTGCATTCTCCAAAGTGTAGCAAGAAAACTCTTGGATCCAGCTGTGCCTAGGACCATATGCCGTACGACCTCTCTTTTGGATATAAATCAGGTATATCCCAAAGGGTACTTTCCCCCTATATAAAACACCTCTCACTTGACACAGTGCCAAGTGCCAAGCTTTCTGGGATTCTGGAAGACGTGGCTGTTACTGAATATATTCATAATATTTTTTTATCAAAAAGGACAGGAAGGGGCTGAAGTGGTGGCAGCACAGCTGTAGGTCATTTGCCTTGCACGTGGCTGACTTAGGATGGACTGCAGTTCGATATCCGGCATCCTATACGGTCCCCCAAGCCAGGAGAGATATATGAGTGCATAGCCATGAGTACACTCTGAGAGTCACAGGTGTGCACCCCCCCCAAAACAAACAAAAGGACCAAAAACAAAAACAAAAACCAAAAAATCCCAACAGTATGGAAGGGAAATAGCCAGAAGAGAAATGGGGAAATTTGAGAAGAAAAGGAAAAATTGGGGTTGGAGAGATAATAAGAAAGTAGAGCAATTTCCTTGTAAGCATAAATCAGACATCAATTCAGTTCCTCAAGTCCTGACAGGAATAATGCCTGAGCACTTCTGGATGTGAAAAAATGCCCCTCAAACACAACACACACACACACACACACAGTGGTGGAATATTGTGACAAGACTGAATGAAATGAATGCTTCACTTAGAATACTGCACCCAGTCCAACTCACTTTTAGGTTTGAAGGAAGGATACATAGCTTCATGAATAAGCAACAGCTCAGAAACTTTACAGATGAAAAACTAGCCTTAAAAGAAAAATCTGAAAAGTCTACTTTTAGACAAGACAGACCAACACCAACAGACACACCAAACTTATACACAGAGACGATATTTAATCTCATGTCTATCATCTTACTCAACCTCAATGGAATAAATACACCAGTTAAGAGACACAGAATGGCAAAATGGATAAAAAAAAAGATGAATTCAACCTTCCTCTTCTGCCTAGAAGAAACACATCTGACTAATCAGAACAAAAATAGACTGAAAATCAAAGGCTGGAGGATAACCATCCAAACAAACAACACCCTTAAAAAAGCTGGAGTGGCCATATTAATATTAATATCAGATGACAGAAACTTAAGACTCAGAAAAGTTGTAAGGGAAAAAATGAACACTGCATACTAATCAAGGGATATGTGAAACAGGAAAAAATCACACTACTAAGCATATGCACAACAATGGGAGACCAGCAAAGTATCTAATAAAATTACTGACAAATTTGAAAAAGGACATTAACAATAACACAATAATTGTGGGAGACTTCAACACTGCCCTGTCAATACCTGATAGGTCAACGGGACTGAAATGCAACAAAAATATACTAGCCCTGTAAAGAGTAATGGAAGAAAAGTAATGGAAGAAAAAAAATACATATCTGTGTGTACACATATAGTGCAGCCATCAGGAAAGATGAAGTCATGAAATTTTCTTATACATGGATGTACATGGAATCTATTATGCTGAGTGAAATAAGTCAGAGGAAGAGAGATAGATACAGAATAGTCTTACTCATCTGTGGGTTTTAAGAAAAATAAAAGACATTACTGTAATAAGGCACAGAGACAATAGAGTTAAGGACTGGGAGGGCCGGAAGGAGTGGCTCACAATTTGAAGCTAATTAAGAGTGAGTGCAGTTAAAGAAATAACTACACTAACGACTATCATGATAATGTTAAAGAATGAGAGAAGTAGAAATCCTGCCACGATACAGGCAGGAGAGGGGAAGGAAGGTGGGCATTGTTGGTGGGAATGCTGCACTGGTGAAGGGGGTGTTCTGTTTATGACTGAAACTCAACTACAAACATGCTTGTAATTATGGTGCTTAAATAAAGATTTATATTAAAAAATAAAATAAAATTAGTAGGTATCTTATACACAAAGAACAAAATAAAAAAACACACACAAGAAACACAGAAAAGGGAAAAATGCTATGCTGTTTAGTCCCTGTAAACTATTAAACTACAGCTCTCATAATCATTATATTATTATGTGATGTTTGCTATTAATGAATTTGAACTTTTAAAAGATTTCCTGTTTCATGGAAGAAAATAGAAAAATTTTACTTGAACTTATAATAATAATATTATATTAAAATTATATCCTAAGGTCCAATGTGTGGCCTGACTATTATTTTGTTGACAATCTACTTGCATATTTTAGCAGATTCACTTACTTTATAAGTGGTTTAATATAAATTATTGTTGAAAGGGCTACGAAATGGCCTGCAAATGGTACTTTGCAGAATTTCTCTTATGTGCATTTGTTAAAATAGAGAGACATTTCCTAGAAATTATAAAATACAGGAGTTGGAGACCACCCTGACACTGTATTCCCAAACCACATATCCAGGTTTGAAGAAGCAGGGTAGTTGTGAAGAAATAATACCAAGACAGTCAGGAAAAGATGATCGTGGCTTCCATTGCCATTTTCCTTGTGCTCTGACTCCTTAGAATTCCAGAACTCCTTCTCTTTATTATCCAGAACAAAATCCACTAGTGTGGGGCAGGGTAGAATGATAGAGGTGGGCTTTTACATATCAAAGCTAACACCATGTACAAAGGTAAAATCCAAATGGATTAAAGACCTTGATATCAGAACTGAAACTATAAGGTATATAGAACAACATGTAGGTGAAACACTCCAGGACATTGAGACTAAAGGCATCTTTAAGGAGGAGACGGCACTTTCCAAGCAAGTGGAAGCAGAGATAAACAGATGGGACTATATTAAGCTGAAAAGCTTCTGCATCTCAAAGGAAATAGTGCCCAGAATACATAGGCCACCCACTGAGTGGGAGAAATTATTCACCCAATACACATCAGATAAAGGGCTAATATCCAAAATTTACCAGGTACTGACAGAACTATACAAGAAAAAAACAACTAACCCCATCAAAAAATGGGGAGAAGAAATGAACAGACACTTTGAAAAAGAAGAAAGGCAAATGGCCAAAAGGCACATGAAAAGATGTTCAACATCACTAATCGTCAGGGAGATGCAAATCAAAACTACTATGAGGTACCACCTCACGCCACTGAGATTGGCACACATCACAAAAAAGGAAAACAAGCAGTGCTGGCGGGGATGTGGAGAGAAAGGAACTCTTTTTCACTGCTGGTGGAAATGCCGTCTAGTACAACCTTTATGGAAAGCGATATGGAGATTCCTTCACAAACTGGAAATTGAGCTTCCATACGATCCAGCTATACCACTCCTAGGAATATACCCAAGAAACACAAAAATACAATACAAAAATCCCTTCCTTACTCCTATATTCATTGCAGCGCTATTTACAATAGCCAGACTCTGGAAACAACCAAGATGCCCTTCAACAGATGAGTGGCTGAAGAAACTGTGGTACATATACACAATGGAATACTATGCAGCCATCAGGAGAGATGAAGTCATGAAATTTTCCAATACATGGATGTACATGGAATCTATTATGCTGAGTGAAGTAAGTCAGAGGGAGAGAGAAAGACGCAGAATGGTTTCACTCATCTATGGGCTTTAAGAAAAATGAAGGACATTTTTAACAGTATCTCAGAGACAAGAGAGATGAGAGCTGGTAGGTGCAGCTCAGGACATGCAGCTCATCACATAGAGTGATGAGTGCAGTTGCAGAGATGACTACACTGAAAACTATCATAAAATGTGAATGAATGAGGGAAGTAGAAAGCCTGTCTCGAGTACAGGTGTAGGGGGGTAGGGAGGAGGGAGATCTGGGAAATTGGTGGTGGGAATGTTGCACCGGTGAAGGGGGGTGCTCTTTACATGACTGTAATCATACAACTATAATCATGTTTGTAATCACGGTGTTTAAATAAAGATAAATAAATAAATAAATAAAGATAAAAAAATTTGGGGTTGGCAGCTCGGTTTTATTTTGCACACTTCCATGAACATGAGATGCTTATTTCTTCCCTTGTTTTATTCTAACTCATTGCCATGGGAATATCAGTCAGCTGTCATATATGATATATAGGTGAAGGACAGAATCAGTAGACAGAGAGTTGTTCCATTATAAATTATGTATTTTTATATATTTTATTTAAAGACCTTGATTACATACATGATTGTGTTTGGGTTTCAGTCATGTAAAGAACACCACCCATCACCAATGAAACATTTCCATCACCAATGTCCCAAATATCCCTCCTCCCACCCAATCCCTGCCAGTACTCTAGACAGGCTTTCTATAACCCTCATACGTTCTCATTATTAGGATAGTTCAAAATGTTGTTATTTCTCTAACTAAACTCATCCCTGTTTGTGGTGAGCTCCATGAGGTGAGCTGTAACTTCCACCCTTCTCTCTTTTGTGTCTGAAAATTATTATTGCAAAAATGTCTTTCATTTCTCTTAAAACCCATAGATGAGTGAGACCATTCTGCATTTTTCTTTCTCTTTGACTTATTTCACTCAGCATAATAGATTCCGTGTACATTCATGCATAGGAAAATTTCATAATTTCATCTCTCCTGACAGCTGCATAATATTCCATTGTGTATATGTACCACAGTTTCTTTAGCCATTCGTCTTTTGAAGGGCATCTTGGTTGTTTTCAAAGTCTTGCTATGGTGAATAGTGCTGCAATGAATATAGGTGTAAGGAAGGAATTTTTGTATTGTATTTTTGTGTTCCTAGGGTATATTCCTAGGAGTGGTATAGCTGGGTCGTATGGGAGCTCGATTTCCAGTTTTTGGAGGAATCTCTATATTACTTTCCATAAAGGTTGAACTAGATGGCATTCCCACCAGCAGTGGATAAGAGTTCCTTTCTCTCCACATCCCCTCAACACTGTTTGTTCTCATTCTTTGTGATGTGTGCCAATCTCTGTGGTGTGATGTGGTACCTCATCGTTGTTTTGATTTGCATCTCCCTGATGATTAGTGATGTGGAGCATTTTTTTTATGTGTCTTTTGGCCATTTGTATTTCTTCTTTGTCAAAGTGTCTGTCCATTTCTTCTCCCCATTTTTTGATGGGATTAGATGTTTTTTTCTTGTAAAGTTCTGTCAGTGCCTTGTATATTTCGGAGATTAGCCCCTTATCTGATGGGTATTGGGTGAATAGTTTCTCCCACTCAGTGGGTGGCTCTTGGATCCTGGGCGCTATTTCCTTTGAGGTGCAGAAGCTTCTCAGCTTAATATATTCCCATCTGCTAATCTCTGATTTCACTTGTTTGGAAAGTGTAGTTTCCTCCTTGAATATGCCTGTAGTATAAATTATGTAGTATAAAGGACACTACATGTGTGCGAATTTGAATGTAGATATAAAGATTTCAGTTGTAAAATATATCTTATGCTGTAATTTGAACATTACACCTGCCATATATGTATGTATATAGTACATATATGCATAAAGTTTTTAAACTTTACATATACCAGCGATAAGTCTAGCTTATATCCTACTAGAAAGGCAAAAATAGCTTTCTAGTAGAAAATTTCATTTCATTTTCCCTCAATTCTTAGAAGCTCCTCTTTGACAAATTGGTGCAATTATTCATTTAGTTTTAATCTCCTGAAGTAGATCATGAACTTCTAAAGGGCAAAGTCTTTGTTATCTCCTTTGTACTGTGCAGTACTTAACAAAGTTCTTAATGTAAGACAAGTGTTCAATAAATATTGAATGGCTGAATGGAAATTTTCCAAAAGTTCTGCTTTCTGCAGAATATTTTATTCCCTCCTTTTCACTTCTCAGGACCTCTCTCAGTTACTAAATTAGTATTCCAATTAAACAGGAATCTCACCCCAGGTCTACTGCAGAGCCTTTATCAGACAGAGCTGAAAACTTTGAAGTGCTTTGCTACTAAAAGCAAACTCAGAGTGGATTAAAGATCTTAAAGAATCCTTTTTAAAAATATTATATTTATTTAATCACATGGTTATAAACATGTTCATAGTTGGGGTTCATTCATAATATGTACACTCCCCTTCAAATGAGAAACCTTCCAGCCAACAATGACCTCCATCTTCTTCTTCACCCTCTGCCTGTCTTTGAGACAGGCATTCTATTTTTCTCACTCACTATCATTGTATTGCTAGTTGTTAATGTCGTATTTTCCTAACTTCACTCATCAATATTTATGCTAAGCTTCATATCAAGGAACGGAGCTACTAGTCCACATCTCTATTTTCTCTGGTTATTATTACCATACTATCGTTTTTCTTAAATCCCACAGATCAATGAGGCTATTTTAAGTCTATCTCTCTTTATAACTATTTCATTCAATATAATAGATTCCATGTCCATCAATTTATGGGAGAATCTTATTTTTCTAACAGCTGCATAGTATTTCATTGTGTATTTGTACCACAGATTCTTGAACAATCATCTGTTGTCAGTCACTTGGGTTGTTTTCAGATTCTAGCTATTCTAAATAGTGCCTCTATAAATATAGGAATGCAGAGGCTATTTTTGTAATTTTTTGTGGTCCTATGGTATATCCCTAGGTATATCTGGAAAGGCTGGACTAGATAATATTCTCACCAACAGTCATTATTCCTGTTCTTTGTGATGTGTGCCAGTCTGTGACATTTGATGATACCTCATTGTTGTTTTGATTTCCATCTCCCAGATAATTTGAGATGTGGAGCATTTTTCATGGGCCTTTTAGCCATTTGTAATTCTTTTTTGAGAAAATATTGTTTCCTTTCTTCCCCCATCTTTTTAATGGTGTGTGATGTTTATATGTTATTAAATTCAGTCATTATCTTTTATCTCTTAGATATTAGCACCTCATCTGATGTGTATTGGAATAGTTTCTATCATTCCTTAGTGGACTTTTTATCCTAGTCACAGTTTCCTTTGAATTACAGAATCTCCAGTTTAATGTAATTCAACTTATTTATCTCTGTTGTCACATGTTTGTACCATAGTGTTTCCTCCTTGAAGATTCCTTTAGTCTCAGTGTCATGGAATGTTAAAGCTGTTTTTCTTTCTTTCTTTCTTTTTTTTTTTTTTTTTTTGGTTTTTGGGTCACACCTGGCAGAGCTCAGGGGTTATTCCTGGCTCTACTCTCAGAAATCGCTCCTGGCAGGCTCAGGGGACCATATGGGATGCCAGGATTCAAACCACTGACCTTCTTCATGCAAGGCAAATGCCTTACCTCCTGTAGCTCTCCAGCCCCAAACCCATTTTTCTCAATGTAACTTATGCTTTCGAGTCAGATATCAAGGTCTGTAACCATTTATTTTGACCTTTGTGCATGATTTTCAATGAAGCCTGAATTTGCTTTTATGAATGTTATTGACCTGTTGTACCAAAACCATTTTGAAGAGACTTTCCTTGTTGAATATTTTACTCCTTGCCCCTTTATCAAAGATTAATAGACTGCATATTTGTATTCCTTATATATGTATTCCTTAACATCTATAACTCTTCTTGAATATCCTCTTATATAGTGATAATTTTGCCCACTGGTTTTTGTTTGTCTGTTTGTTTGTTTCCCCTTTGAGATTTGTTCAATAAGGAATTCTGGTAGAAGAGTCTCTGTTTAGAATTCATTTTAGAACCAACTTATGGGGAAAGTTTAACTTGTTCCCTTGGCCCCCAGATGCACTAATAATACCTTGTGGCATTGTTCTTCTTTTGCATAGGCACATAAAAATGGGAGAATATTACATATGAAATAAGTTCTTATTTAATAGAGATGGGAACGCGAATTTTGTAATGCATTTAGGCCTGAACATTGGCATAATGACTTGGCTCAGGCCTCAGAAGTATAGGCATTGCCCTTACACCCCTGAATCACAAATACCATCTCTGGTAACAACCACAATTGTCTATAACATTACAAGGATGCAAACCTCTACCTGAGAAGACCCTACCACTGCTCTGGCATTGACTTACTCCAAAGAGTGCTCTCTTAACAGCCAGATGACTTTGCAACAGCAACAACGTGCTTGCAGTTCAGGTCTCTCCGCATCTAATGGCGAGGTGAAACTAGAGGATGCGTCACATCAGCCTGACTTCAAAGAAGGAAATCCACAGAAACCAGAATCTTTAACTACAGGAAACTGATACCAACAACAGCTAATGTGAGAAAAAGTTTCACCCGGACCACGAAGAATGACTCAGGTTAGGCAGCATGGTATGCCTGGAGCCCAAAGTCAGTCTTATGCCAGAAAACTTAAGGGCCAAGGCCTCCTTGTAATTAGGCCAAGGATTTTTTTCCATTCCCCATATTTTGCTGAGTTTATGCAAACAACAGTGATTGCCACTCTCACACCATTACTACAAAAATTTTTTAACACTTATCCTAGAAAGAAAGAAAGAAAGAAAGAAAGAAAGAAAGAAAGAAAGAAAGAGAGAGAGAGAGAGAGAGAGAGAGAGAGAGAGAGAGAGAGAGAGAAGAAGAAGAGAAAGAAAAGAGAGAGAAGAGAGAGAGAAAGAGAGAAGAGAGAGAAAGAAAGAAAGAAAGAAAGAAAGAAAAGAAAGAAAGAAAGAAAGAAAGAAAGAAAGAAAGAAAGAAAGAAAGAAAGAAAGAAAGAAAGAAAGAAAGAAAGAAAGAAAGAAAGAAAGAAAGAAAGAAAGAAAGAAAATTTTACTAATTTGGAAGGAAAAATAACTGTATTGAAAAGCCTGTTTCAAATACAGGCAGGTGATGGGAAGGATGGAAAGGGGCATTGGTGTTGGGAATGTTGCAGTGGTGAAGGGGTTGTTCTGTTTATGACTGAAACTCAACTACAATTGTGTTTGTAATCATGGTGCATAAATAAAGAATTTATATTAAAAAAGAGCATAGACGGTAGTTTCCAAATTTCTGTCCTTTTGAAAGCATCCTGCGATGTGTCACAGTTGCTGCAATAAACCCTATTATTGTCTTTTTTGTTTTGTTTTGTTTTGTTTTGTTTTTTGGTCACAGCCGGCACTGCTCGGGGGTTACTCCTGGCTATACACTCAGAAATCGCTCCTGGCAGACTTGGGACCATATGGGACGCCGGGATTCAAACCAATGATCTTCTGCATGAAAGGCAAACTCCTTACTCTCCATGCTATCTCTCCGGCCCCCTATTATTGTCTTTTAATTCTTCAAAAAACACTTTAAGGCAATCTTACAACCTATCTATAGATGTCAAGGTAAAGAATATCAAGGTCTTTAATCCAATGAATTAAATGATTAATGACTTTGATATCAGGCTTGAAACCATAAGGAATATATAACAACACGTAGGTAAAATACTTATGACACTTAGAATGAAGGCATCTTCAAGGAAGAAATAGCACTCTCCAAACAAGTGGAAACAGAGATAAACAGATGGGACTATATTAACCTGAGAAGCTTCTGCACCTCAAAGGAAATAGTGCCTAAGATACAAAAGTCACCCACAGAATGGAAGAAACTATTCACCCAATACCCATCAGATAAGGGACTAATATCAAAAATATACAAGATGCTGACAGAACTTAATAAGAAAAAAAACTTATAACCCCATCAAAAATGGGAAGAAGAAATGAACAGACACTTCCTCAAAGGAGAAATACAAATGGCCAAAAGACACAAGAAAACATGCTTCACAGCACTAATCAGGTAGATGCAAATCAAAACTACAATGAGGTATCATCTTACACCACAGAGACAGGCATATTTCACAAAGAACAAGAACAACCAGTGCTGGCAGGGATGTGGAGAGGAAGGAACTCTTATTCACTGCTAGTGAGAATGCCATCTAGTCTAGACTTTATAGAAAACAACATGGAGATTCCTCAAAAAACTGGAAATTGAGTTCCCATTTGATCCAACTATCCCTCTTAGGGACACACCCTAGGAACACAAAAATACAGTACAAAAATCCCTTCCTCACACCTATATTCATTGCAGTGCTACTTACAATAGCCAGATTGTGGAAACAACCAACATGCCCTTCAACAGATAAATGGCTAAAGAAACTGTGGTACATATACACAATGGAATATTGTGCAGCTGTCAGAAAGATGAAGTCATAAAAATTTCCTATATATGGATGAACATGAAATCTATTATGCTCAGTGAAATAAGTCAGAGGGAGAGATAGACACAGAATAGTGTCACTCATCTATGGATTTTAAGAAAATTTAAAGACATTACTGTAATAAGGTCCAGAAACAATAGAGTTAAGGGCTGGTAGGGCTGGAAGAACTGGCTCACAATTTGAAGCTCATCACAAAGAGTGGTGAACACTATTTGGGAAATAACTCCACTAACAACTACCATGACAATATTAAAGAATGAGAAAAGTAGAATACCTGTTGTGATACAGGCAGGCCTGGAGGCATAAGGGGGCATTGGTGGTGGTAATGTTGCACTGGTGAAGGGAGATGTATTCTGTTTATTATTGAAACCCAACTATGAACATGCTTGTAATCATGGCGCTTAAATGTAATAATTAATATAATAATATATATATGATAATATATATAATAAAAGAAAAAGAATAAATTAGTAAATATCTCTGATGTCTGAGATTCTTGTTGGCAGATAAGGCTATAAGTTGTAGATTTAATATGGCCTTGGAAAAGTGTTGCAATAATAGACTATTAAACTGCTTGTCTTACTCTGTCTTTTGAGTCAACAAGATGATCTCTATTTTCCTCTATATGTCTATTCTGCATATCAGCTTTGTTTAAGTCCTGATGAAGACCCTATATCAAGAATAGAAGAAGATCATGTAGATCCTGTTTTCCGTCTCCTGAAATATAATTATTTATCTTCCCAATGTTCATCTTAAAGTCTTTTGGGTTGATATACTTGTGCTGTCCTGCCCATTATGCTTTTATAATGTTTTTAAACTCCTGCCACTTTGCCTTTATGTCTCAGTGGATTTGACCTGTTTATGACCTTCATATAATGGATCTGGTCAATGTAATCAGTCAAACAGGGAATATTATACAAGCATGGTAGCACTGAGTTCATGTAACAAGTGTTTCCTAAATTATGAATTCCTGTGAGTTTTCTCATGAACAAGCATTGAGATTTTAGAGCTGGTCCTTTGCACTCTCAATAGTCTCTGCATCATAATGTTGTATCAGTTTATTATTCTGGTTATCTGCTGTTGCCACAGTTCATTTCCTGCCACACTTTTTCGACTACTCTGTATTGGTTCTGAGGGAATGTTTACACTCTTAGCATACATTTGTGTTTGAATTTTTTTATTTGGAAGAATACTGCTTCTGACAAGGTGTAGTGGGATCCAATGTGTTTTTCAGGGTTGGTATTTGAAGAAATATAAGCATATCCTATACCTCACATGGGGAGATTACCATAAATCCATTCATTATCCTTTTTTACCCAAAAAGGTAAATTAATTTTTTTACCTGAACATCTTCTTTAAAGTGTTTTTCAGATGCTGCATAGGGTAAATTTAAGAAGTTGAGTGAAATATGTTAAATATAAAAGGTCTGTGGGAGCCATGCCTCTTTTTCTATATTTTAATAGTTGTGTTTATAGAGTTCTGTGTTTCTTAAACTATGGTTGTCCTTGTGGATTTTATGTATGTCAGTGATATGTTTAATTTGTCATTCCTTACAAAAAGATTGAAAAGTTATACTGCTTTTACTGCGGTAGGCAGGGTTATTGTCTGTCTTTATGGATTGAGGGGTGTCCATAACAGAAAAGCACTGGAGCATTAAGGTGCAGACTTCTTTAACTCATTCTGAAGTCATGGATCTCCCCATATAAAATGGGAGTATATATATATTTATATATATATACATATATATATATATATACACCATTACATGGAGTTGATTTTTTTTAAAAAAAAAAGTCAATATACATATTATCGAGTTGCTACAATTCATTAGTCTGTAACCCTCAGGGGCTGTCCCCAGCTACATGTGTATTTTTATTCAAGGGTATTGCCAGGCTCCCTAGATAATATCCCTCACACATGTCCCTAGAGGGGAGGAGTGCCATCCCAGTGGTGATGAGTTCTAAATCTAAAGACTCTACCAGGATTGATAATTTATCGTTTATTACTGACACTAAACCAGAGAAACCCCTATTTACCAAGAATGATGAACGAGCTACCATTTGTGCAGACTCAGAGTCTGAAAATGGCTCAACCAGGGTTGCCTTCACATACCAAGCACTGAGTCAGGTAGACAAGCCAGTGCTGACAATCAAAGTCCTGGGAACTGTCAAATGGTTCAATGTCCTGAATGGTTATGGATTTATCAAAAGAAATGACACTAAGAAATATCTTTGTTCACTGGACAACTATTAGAAAAAACAATCCCAGGAAGTTTCTGTGTAGCATTGCTGATGGAAAGACTATAAAGTTTGATGTTGTGAAAGGAGAGGACCAAAAGCTGCTAATGTAATTCGGACCTGGCATAATGCCAGTGAAAGGTAACATATGTGTTTCCAATTAACATAGTTTCTGTCAATTCATCTCCCACCTTCACTCATTTGCCCAACCACCTACAGGCAGAGGGGCAGATGCGCCCTCAGGTGGGACAGAAGTAGACAGTGAAGGAGAAAGAGTTGAACACTCTGGACATCATCCTGCCTATACCTGACGTTGGCCATCTTTCCTCTACCAGAGGTGCCTTTTGCGAGGATCCTGGACCCCAAACCTACAGCAGATTATTTAGGAGACCCCAATAGACTAACACAGAAAGTGAAGATGGAGTATACAAGACCATCTGAAGACCAGCTGAGGAGAAGCTGCTTTAAGAACTTTCTACACCTGGGTTGCCTCCAAAGAATTATCTTTTTTCTAGGCTAGTCTCTTGACCCTATTTGTAACAGTCACTATATTGCTGGTCAAATGTATGTTCTGCCTGTATTAGATTTTAGAGATACTGTTTTGTTCTATGCCTCACTGTTAACAGAAAATTTTGTATCCAAACAAACTGGTTTAATATTAGTTTGCACAGTTCTGGGGGAATAATAATGTTGTTAGATTTTTAATGGTTTTCAGCTATCCTCGTGAACATTTTCTAAATACTGTGAAGTTTGATGTGTATATACTTAGACTCTTATAAAGTGCTCCCCCCTGATATTATGTTAATATGTACCTAAAATATTATTGTCAACAATATGTAAGCCACTATGATCAAAATAAAAATTATAAAAAAGAATGTTTTAGCAAACTTATTTTCAAACTGTATATATGCATGCAGATACATATGTAAATATATACATATACGAATAGCTATCTGTATGTATCTATTTGTATATGTATATATGTACATATATATGTATATATCTGTGAAATGTTCTTGTGATTTTATTTAGTGAAGTTTATAAAAAGAATTTGGAGGTTCTAGACTTGTATTACAGTGCTCGGTGTAAGAATGTTTAAGAATTTTCAAATTAAGTGTGTCTGCAGAAATATTACAATGTTTATATTCAGAGAAGTCTATGAAAAACTTTTCTGAGATGTATAAGACAGATATAAAAAAAGCTGGTTGTTTTGAGAATGATGTATACAGTTTAAAATGTGATACTATTACAGCCAACTTTTACTGTGCCTATGCAAAATAACAACCACTTTAGTAAGTTCTGAACTGGGGTTCTTGCCTCTTGCAGAGAACAATAGACTATAAATTAAAGAATCCTAGTATTGTTAGGGGGATGATGAGGCCATTCTCGGTTGGCTGGGCCCAGCTCCCATCGCCCCTATGGCTGGTGGGTCTGAAAGTTGTAGGGTAATGGCAAGAGAAACTCACAAAGCAGTCAGATGAAGTTCCAGGAATCAGCCAGTCTTATTTCACAGTCCTTACCGCCATGTACATTTCCTAACATGGCTTCTTTGCTAAGCCTTTTCTTAGCAGCTACTTCTCTGCTCCTTCTCTGACTCTGCCTCTATTGCCCTTTCACCTTCTTCTCCAGGCTTTCTTGCTGACTGACTTCCTTTGCTCATACTACTGCTGCTGCTTCTTTGCGGATACTATTTTTGCTGATGCTGAATCCTTTGCTGACTCGAATTCGCCTTCTCCCTCAAGCAGTCTACTCTACCTGCCCATTCCAGGTGTGGGTGGTTCTGATCATTCAGGTGGCATAAAAAGTTGGGGGAGGGGATACCCACATTCCTTGACTCATGTTTTAGGGTAGAAACACCCTGTTATTATGCCTAAAGTATTTTTCTTTACTTTTTTTTTTTTGATGCACCTATGCAAATTATTGCTCTTTATTTGGTATTTATATTGGTATTGTCTCGTTGGGGCCTATTGCTTACTTTCTAATAAATTTTTTAGAGAATTACAGAGGGGGAAATATTAAGTAAATTGAGGCCTTTTGAAATAATCCTCATTTTTTCTCATTTGCATCTCAATCATTTTCTGCTGGTATTTTTCCTGCCTAGGAGAGGGGCATGAATTCAGATTTCAATAAATTGAAGGCAGGAGAGCTGAGCTGGGGCTGTCATCTAGGCTTGTGGTTCTGTTTTTTTGGAGTGACTGGCTTGTAGATAAACAGCTTGCAGTGTGAATTTTTTTGCATACTATTTCCTTAATAATCTGTGTGGATTGCTTATTGCAGAGAATTGATTTGTCAATGTAATGTCTTCTCCTGTCCTTTGTGTATAGGGGGTATAGAATATCCCTTTCTCTTTTGGAAACTATGGGATAACCAAATCTCAACCCAATTCCCAAAGAACGTCTCTTTACAGAACATGACTATATACCCGTCCAATCTTTTGAACAAAGAAGGGGCAGTTATTAGATTACACTTTATCTTACCTGGTTCCTTTGTATGTTTGTTTACAACTTGGATTTACCACCAAACAGAGATTATTTACTTGTAAATCTGAGTGGGACTGGCTCAGAGTATCTGTTCTGATCTGGCTCAGATAGTATCAGCTATCTGTTCTTACTGCCCCAAACAGGGGTGGTCTATGTATGTGCTCAATAAAATCTGCAGTTCTGGCAGGCAGCTGGCTCTCCGTATGAGGTAGAAGACTTCCCAACTACACTTTTCACACTTAGCCTGGTTTAAATCATTTTATGCATGACCGTGATTCAGACTCATTCAATTGGGATTGGAGATATGGCACGTGGGTGATTTTACAATAATTTTAAAGGATCTTTTCTAATTGCTTTTGTTGCATGGAGTTGTTATGTGTTTCTTCTTTTTTTAATATAATTTTTATTTTAATCATAGTGCTCTACCTATCATTGACAATAATATTTTAGGTACATATTAACATAAAATCAGGGGAATTCCCATAACCGAATTGTACTCCCTCCACCTCTGTTCCTGTCCTACCTCCCATATCCTCCTCCCTCACCCCTAGGCTGCCAGAATAAGTGGTCCCCTCTGTGCCTCGCTAACTACTTAGTGATCCTACACCTGTTTGATCTTGGTACCTCCCTTATTTTCCACTCTAGTTGGGAGGCTGGGCTAGATAGTTCAAATTATGTCGTTTTGTTTGAAGAAGAGAAAAGTAATAAACTGGGGAAAAAATAAAATATGCCGAAAATGAGCGGTGTCCTTCTGGAAGCTCTCATCCTAATTTTGAGAGATGAAGGGGAAAAAGGAGGTGGAACACCACAACAGTACAAAAAGAAGTGTCAAATAAAACATCCAGTGAACAATCTAACAGTAAAGATAAGCACCACATAAAAGCCATGGTTATGTGTTTCTTCTTACAGCTAAGTAATTCTGTTCACAGCTGCCATTATTCTGTTGGAAAGGCTTTCCAGTGAGGTTTTCATTTTGCCTACAAAATTTTTTAATCCTGATATTTCAGTTTGGACATATCTCACTTCTTTTTTTTTTTTTTTTTTGGTTTTTGGGCCACACCTGGTGATGCTCAGGGGTTACTCCTGGCTATGCGCTCAGAAGTCGCTCCTGGCTTGGGGGACCATATGGGACGCCGGGGGATCGAACCGCAGTCCGTCCTAGGCTAGCGCAGGTAAGGCAGGCACCTTACCTTTAGCGCCACCGCCGGGCCCCACATATCTCACTTCTACTTTCATACCCATTGATTCTCATTTGTGTTTTGATCAGTTCGTTTTATGCTTTCTTTGAGTTCTGTGATGACCCTCCATATTTCTTCTCTAACATCCTTACCCAAGAGGCTAAGGAGGTGGTTGGCACATTTTTCGGTCATCAGAGATGCATCATCATTATCTATGCATAGTAGAGGCCTGCATTGTTTCCCCATTGACGTGCCTGTAGCGTGGTGTTTTCTATGGGTTATGCTGTCGTTCATTGAGTAGGAGAAGTGTGTGGCTGCATAATGGCCAGTTTTCTGGCTCTGTCCCATAAGGCTGAGATCAGCTCAACTCTACTGAAGTGCAATCATAGGGCTCTTTGAGTGGTGTGAGTCCTTTTGCTAACTGAGTGTCATTGATGTCTGTAGCAGAATTCCTAAGTGCATTGAGGAAAACATTGAACAAAGTATGGAATAATTTGACCACAAAAAACTTTTATGACTGTGAGCACAGTGACAAAGACAACAACACAAATTAAATTAACAAATAGGATCATATCAAATTTAAAAAGCAATCTATTCTGAAAGAAACTCAAGACAAATAGGCATTTTCTGAATGGGAGACTATTTTCACTCTATTCGTCAGATAAAAAGTTGGTGTGCAACATCTATAAAGCATTTACAAAAAAGCCAATTAACAAAGTTGCATCAGATGTATCACAGCAACTAGCACACATCAACAAGAACAATAACTACTACCTATGCCAGGGGTGGCGAAAAAATTCGACTCAAAGAGCCAAAATTTTAAACTGTGGGAGTCAGAGAGCCACACCACACAGTGATCTGCCAAAACAAATACTCACACAAATGCATGTAATTTTAACAATAATATATTAAACAATATTGCATTTTGCTATTTTGAGTGAGGGTCAAAATCCTGTTTGCCATGCCTGACCTATGCTATATGGATGCAGAGACAAAGGGACTATTATTCACTGCTGGTGGAATGTAAACTATTTTAGTCCTTTAGGAAAATTATATGGATATTCCTTTAAAAACTGGAAATTGAAAATTTTCCCATGTGCTCCAGCATTACTATTACTCCTGGAAGGATCCCAAAACACAATATAACAATATAAGTGGGGTGAGGAGAAGAGCAGTTATTTCATTAAAGAAGACATATGAATCATCAATAGGCATATGTAAAACGATCATTTTCATTAATGGTTAGGAAAATAAAAATTAATACAATAATAAAGTATATAACATTGCTGAAAATGTCAGTCAGTGTTGGTGGGGTATGGTGAAAGATTAACCATTATCCACTGTCAAAAAACTTTTATGTCATCAGGTTCACCTTATGGAAAGCAATATGGTATCAACAAATAGCCCATGATCCAACAATACCACCTATTTCCTACCACCTATTTTCCTTATGGAAAGCAATATGGGTATCAACAAATAGCCTATATCCAACAATACCACTTATCTCCCCCAAACATATATGAAACAGTCTATTTCTTATGTTCACTATTTCTATGTTCACTGAAAAATTTAGTACAATAGCCAAGATATGTAACAACCACAGGCCCAATTACAGGGACTAAAACAATAGTTCAGTAGGTAAGATGCTTGAGTTGTAACTAAACAATTTGAGCCCCAAGTACTACCAAGAGGAATTTATTACTGTGTCTCCAGGATTAATATATGAAAATTGCCAGGTGTGGCACCAAAACAAAATAAAAAGCCAATTACAGATGAATGGCTCAATAATTTTCATAAATAAGCACATTGTGGAATATTATATATTTATAAGAAAGTATACAACCATACAATTAGCAGCAACACAAATGGCACTAGGGTTATGCTGAGTGAAGTCAGTCAGAAGAAAGGATATAAGCAAAATGATCTCTCCCATATTGGGACTTAAAGGTTGCAATAAAGATCCAAAGGAAACATAATGAGAGAATCCATACAATTGAATTGTGGGTTGAGAGGCAGAGTTCCTGAGATCCTTGAGAGAGGAGGGTGCACTGTTGATGAGTGTGATGTTGAAAAAATGTGCACGAGAAACCATTAATTGTAAATCACAGCATTGCAAACCATAGACATCTTAGTATGTTTAAATATAAACTGTGTTACTGAAATGCCCATCAAGGGATAACCACCAAAGTTCATTTTTTTATTGAGCTGACATAAAAAGGTGTGACATGTTCTGATTTTTGTGATACTTACCTTCACTACTTTATGGAGAACTCAGAGTTTCTAACAGAAACTAGCAGTCCTCAGGGGTTAATCCTGGCTTTACTCTCATGAATCACTTCCGGAAAATCAAAACAAAGAAAGCAAATGACTTATGTACTGTGATATTGCCTGTCCTCTGCCTCTAGCAGATAACTTTGTAATCAAAAGAATAATGTCTGCCAACAATTTGTTGTACACATATATTTTAGTTTTTGGTTGTATGCACCATTTTTTTTTATATTTTATTTTTGATCAAAGTGAATTACATATTTTCATAGTAATAATTTTGGGTACATATTAACATTGAACCAGGGGAATTCCCACCACCAAAGTTGACCTCCCCCCCCCATTCCCAGTGTTCATCTGAGTCCCCCCTCCCCTACCCCCCCCCCGGGCTGCTAATATAAGTGATCCCCTCTGTATCTAGCTTGTTGTAGGTTGGGTATCGATTCTGTTCTTGTTGGCTTTGGAGTTGGTGATTAAGTCTGATCATCTGTATTACTATTCAATGATCATAGAGTTATTTGGACTTGCTACCATCTGTTATTTCCCTCTCAATTTGAGAGCAGAGCAAGATGGTTCCAGTTATGTGGCTCTGTTTGCAAAAATGAATTAAAAAAAGAGAGAAGAGGTAGAATGGGGTAAAAATGCCACAGGCCAAAACTGGGCAGAGTCTTTCTCGAGTATCTAAACATCAATTTTGACGAAGAAAGGGAAAGAGGATGAGGATCACCACAGCAATACAAAAAGAAAAATCAAGCACGAAATCCAATGAGCACTACAGCACTAAATATATGCACCACACATTAATCACGCTTCTTAAAAAAAAAAAAAAAGTCAAAACGGAGCACAGAAGAAGAAAGGAAACAGCAACGACAATAACAAAACCCCGAAGAAAAAAAAAAAAAACGAGGACAAAACTAAAATTTGTGCTCGTTCCTTTTCTTTCTTTTTTCTTCTTTCCTTCTGCATAGGCACAGTAAATATATGCACCAAGTTCTATTAAGTCTAAATTGACCTGTTGCTCAGCTTGTACAATTCTGTTCTCAAGTATCTCTACTCCTGTAGATTTACCTTATTTTTCCTTGCTTCTCATGACCATATCAAATCTTTATAACTGGAGGAAAAAAAATGCAACCAGAGAACTGAAGTTTGGGATAAGAATTCCACCGAAATGTATACTGGAGCTGTCATTGCCTTTGAGCTCTGGGGGCTGGCAGGAACTCTCTCCATTAAGAACTCTTAAAGACTGAACTTGAGGATAGTACTCAAAAGATGGCATATTCCTTCAGTCCTCATGGATCTGGTGCATAACTGGAGTCAATATTTAGTTTGAGAAGGCATATATTGCCTGTGATCTACAGGAAATAGATGCAAAACAGACTAAAGGGAAAGAAACTGCATTACGGGAAGGACAGGGTGGATTGAAGACATAACAATTTTTCAGCCTGAGCTTTGGAACACACATGGAAATTGTACAGACATGTCAGCCAATCACATGCCTTTTCCCACATTATACCCATGAATTCAAACTGCAGGGTGGTATCTGTGTATTCACAAGTCCTTTACTATAATGAATGCAACCATTTTACTTCCTTTTATCCTCACTGCACCTTGAATCTGACTCTCATGATGATATGCTCCAATAGGCTCCAATAAACTTCCCACAAGATACTTCCTTGCTTCCTGCTTGATTCTACATATCAGGATTTCTGTCCTTGAGCTGAATTTCAGGCTTCTAAGCAGCAGAAATGATCTACATCCACAGCTTCCATGTTGACATGTCTTTGACTACTAAAGAATCTAGGAAATATGTTCTCACTTCCTGCAGATTGCCTGTTTAGAAATGTGGTTTGTATCGTCTCTTAGAAAATAATTCTACAAGAAAGAGGCCAGAAAAGATACCAATCCCATCACCTGGTCTTATATTTGACCTGAAGCCACAGTTAACAGTTTTTGAGATTTACATTCTCTCTGTCTCCCTTTTGTTTTTTTTTTTGTTTGTTTGTTTGTTTGTTTTTGGACCACACAGGCATTATTCCTGGCTATGTTCTCAAGGGTTATTTCTGGTTGTGCTTGGGGTACAATATGGATGCTAGAAATTGAGAGATTGAACCCTGGTTGGTCACATCCAAGGCAAACATCCTATCCACTATGCTATTGCCCTGGCCCCAAAACTTACATTTTCTAAGATCAGAGCAGCTCTTAGACCTTAGTTTCAGGCTTGGGGCCAGGGCATGGAGAAGACATCAAAAGGTTCTTGTTCTTGGCATTTATGGCAGGGTCAGCTGTTAGTCTGGTGGATACATTAAATAGAGAAAATATTCCAAAAAATACTGTGAAAGTTTTCCTGCATATAGCATAGCAAAGTAAATACCAGACAGCAAGCAAAACTTGAATGTAAGAATTTCATTTCCTACTGAAATTTTTACTTGACTTCTTTAATTGAATCCCTAAATAGTTATAATGCTGTTTATGATTGAGTTTTAGTTATACAATCTACAACACCCTTCTCTTTACCAGCACAGTTTTCCTGCCACCAATGTGCCTCATTTCCCTCCAATCTAGCCCTTCCCCACCAGACTGACTGCATTTATGCCAGACATTTTTCTTTTCTCTCTGTGTTTTTCTCATTCATTTGCTCTTCTCTTTTTCCTTTTTAGCAATGTAGTTTGCAACATTGTTATTGAAGAGATATCATGCATATCATTTTACCTCCTTTCAGCTCCGAGTTTTTGTCCAGAGTGAACATTTCCAACTATTATTGTCCTAGTTTTCCCTTCTTTTCCATAAATAAAATCCCCCACTCTTTGTGGAACGCTTACTACCATAGACCAGTCCTCCTGGCCCTCATGTATAAAGTCTTTAGGTATTAATACTATGTTTTTAGTTTTTAGATTATAAAAATGAGTGAGATCATTCTATGTTTATCCCTCTTCTCATTCATTAAGCTGAGCATAATACTTTCCATATCCTTCCATGTATAAACAAAATTCATGAGTATTTTCCTAACAGCATTGTAGTATTCCATTGTGTAGATAAAACACTGTTTCTTTATCCACTCATCTGTTCTTCGACACTTCGGTTGTTTCCAGATTCTGGCTATTATGAATAGTACTGTAATCAATATAGGAATTCAGATGCTTTTTCTGCATTGTGTCCCTCCAGAAATGGTAATACTGAGACATCTGGGAGCTCATTTTCTGATTTTTACAGAAATGTCTATAGTATTTACACAAAGGCTGGTCCAGTCAACATTTCTATCAGTACTGAATGAAACTTCCTTTCTCTGTCATCCACACCAACATTGTTTGTTCTGTTTCTTTCTGATGGGTGCCACTTTCTGTTTTGTGAGGTGTGCCAGTTTCTGTGTTCTGATACTCTGTTCTAGTTTGGATTTGCATCTCTCTAAATAATGTTGAACAAATTTTCTTTTACCATATGTCCATCTTTATGTTTCCAGATAATTTCTATTCATCTTTTCTCCATTTCTTAATGGGGTTGGATATTTTTCTTGTTAAATTCTAACAGTACAATACATTGTGGGTATTAAAGCTTTATCAAATAAAACATTAGCAAGCACGCTATGTGACATGAGCCTGCTTATTTCAGCTTTTGTTCTGCCACTTTACAACAATTAACCAAGTGCTGAAGACAGAGCCAGAAGGAAACTCTGAACACCATTGGGTGTGACTCAACCTCCCTTAACAGGTTTCTATGTATAATATTCTATATACATTATAGGAAAAAAGCTATTATATTAAAATAAATGGGCCCACCCTAAGAATAGGTTGGGTGGCCTAGAGACTATTATCAGTGTGGTTTGACTATTGGTAGGACTTAATATTTCAGTGCTCTGGTTCAGAGATCCCAAGTGGGCCACCGAGGTTGAAGTCGTGGTGCTAGAAAAGTGACCTTCAGGTGCTGGCTGGCCATGTAAGATGGGGATCGAACTCAACATTTTACACATGCCAGTCTTGTTTACTACTTTATATACTTTCTGTTCTGTATTTTCTGCCATTTTATTTTAGTCCACTCACTATATTATTGAGTTAATTTACTAATATAGTTTAGGTCACTCATATATGGTTTTGATATACACAATTAATGAAACTCACCAGCAAAGTGCCTGATATCTGCCACCAATGTTTCTACTATTCTAGAACAAAAGATTATGCAATAAAACATGTTTTGCCTAAAATTTTATTCATTAGTCATATTTGCTAAAAATTGTAGGAGAGTTCTCTCATTTTTTCAGAAATAAATAGAATTAATTTTATAATTTTCCTCCTCTGTCACCTATAATTTTCATTATCATTTTGCTTTGAATAGTAGTGCTTCTGTGAGTAACCTCATACCTACTTCATTTAGTGTATGGACATATCTCTCAATTTTACCAAAGTGGATATAATGTGTCACAAGATATATCCTTTTCTCTTTATGATCAAAATTGCCAACTTACTTTTTATGCATCTTACAGAAAGTACAAATCCATCAGAGATCTAAGATAATAATTATTTCCTCTCAGCATTTCCAAGGAAGAATTTTTAATAATATCTTAAAAATTTTAACAATTTGTTAGATGAAAATGTAATAATTTATCATACTATGACTTGTGGCTGAATATTTCAAAATATATGCAAGAACTATTTCTGTTTTATTTTCTGTAAATTGTAGTCTGGCAATTTTTCTCCATATGATTTATATATTCATTCAACAAAAATTTACTTTGTGGTAGGCTGAGTTCAATAAACTTAAGATACAGCATGCAAATATATGTGTTATACATCATAAATATACTTCTACTTGTGCTTTTGACTTTGCTTTGTTTTTGTTTTGGTCATAATTGTGTTTTGATATGTAATTTAATTTTTACATTGTTTCTCAATCATACTCAGGAAGCTTTTCCTGCCAGCCTGCATAAAAAGTACATAACTTTTGCATTATTGAATAAGCAATGTCAGGCGACTTTTTTACAACTGCCTTCAAGGAACTGCCACAGCCCTGTACTTTCTCACTAGTGTAGATTCTACAATATACAAATAATTGCTAAATGTTTTAAATTGTTCTGCTAATTTCAATGACAATTTGTACAAGAGAGATAATTATTGCTTATATACGATTTCTAGGAGAAAAGATGTGGGAGGTGGGGCATTGATATAGGGCACTGATATTCATAAACAATATCTCTATATAATTTTTTATTTTTTATAAAATATAGTTAATTATATATCCTCTTCCCCAACATAGACAGGCACACATACATGCAAACCCTCAAGTCAGAAAAAAATTTGATTGTTTTCATAATATTTTAATTGATGGAAAAAAGATTGATTATTCAAGAAAAGACAGTGAAACTGAATTCTCCAGTAAAAAAGCCTTCAATAAATCATAAAACAGAATTGCAAGGTGCAGAGAAGCAGATAAAATCTGACTAATTAGACTATTTTATTCTGTAATAAATCTTTTCCCACCATCTTTTCTAAGAGTAGAAATGTAAAAATGATGACACCTTTTATAGACATGTATAACCAGGAAGATTTGAGCATTGGTAATTATTAATTAGCATACTTAGAAATGCTTTGGAGAAAAGTAATTGTTTCTTAAACTTTCTGCACAAAAACTATTGTCCACTTTGTTTGTGTACATATACATGCAAAATATTTCATCATTATTTTTAAAAGAGAAAAATATAATTTACTGTCATTTGCTCTCCTAAAATGGGGACCTCACAGTGATAGTTCTGTGAGAAACATAAGATTCACAGAGAAACATAAGATTCCACCAATAAATAGCATTTAGTGATGTGTGATATTAGTAGTCGCCAATATGCTGAACTATGGCTGCTACTATTATCCTACTGAAAAGTAAAGCTTGTAAAATACTTCTATTGAATTTGCTTAACAAACAGCTTGTTGAATTGCCTTTTGATAGGATAGACAACAAAATAGGTAGTGGGGATGAATGATATTATATATGAATAATCCAAATTCCATAAAATAATTCTTTCTGGCATAGAAGGCTATGTGTGCTACACAATTTATAGACCTATAGATGTGAATGCTGCTAGTTAAGGTCTAACCACTTTCAGTACATAGAAGCAGATATATCTTGATTAAAGAACCCATAGAAATAGAAAATAGTGATATTCTGCACTAATGAAAAAACTCTACTTTTATTTCATCTGGAACAGTCATCCCAATTCCTAATACAGATTATCATCCTTCAGTTGCATATCCTTGTCCTCTAACATCACAAACATTTCACTAAAGCAAGGCTTCCTCTTGTCTTTACTGCTCTGCTAACTAAATGTACTAATGACTCAAACTTTTTAATAGGGGAGCCAAGTAAACACGTTTGAAAATAAATTCACATCAATAGGACACTAGCACTCAGATATAAAGTAAAACAAGCAGCTTCTATTTTTCAAATGGGCACACTTTTATTTTCTACTATGCCATGTCTCTGAAAAGCAGGAATTAATGCAGGAGCCTGTATCAGCTACAGAAGTGGGATACCATGTGCTGAAAAAGGATCAGTGGCGAAAAAATAATTATTTTGCCTGGCAGCATTGAAAATATCTTCTTTTCCGAAGAATATGTTTTTCAGTCATATTTTTATACAGATATTTTTTTGAAAAATTAATGTATTTAAATCATTGTTCCAAAAATTCAAAACAAATGCTCTGGTTTCTCTTCAGATTGCGTAAATCTTTTGCCTTTTACCAAAAATCCAAAACAATAAAATTTTTTTCTGAATCAAATGGATAAATTAGAGAAAGTAATTTTGTAACTTGAGTTTCAGGTGAAAGGGGATAAAAATGACAAAAATAGCACCTTTTCATTAACAGTAGTGCAAATACTGGGTAAAAAATATAGGGAAAGAGAGAGAGAGAAGTAAAATGTCTGCCCCAGAGAGGCAGGCAGGGGAGTTGGAGAGAGGGCATGGGGGGTGGACAGAAACTGGGCACATTGGTGGCAGGAAATGTGCACTGATGAAGGTTGTTGTACATTACATGACTGTCATTCATTCATGAACAACTTTACTGTAGATTAAAAATATTATGAATAATTATGAACTATTATGAACAACCTTGTAGCTGGAGTGTTTAAATAAAAAGGTTGACTTTGAAATCAGGAGAGAGAAAATAAATGAACATTTGTTTTGGGTATTTTGAATTTTTTTTTGTTTTTTTGGGCCACATCCGTTTGATGCTCAGAGGTTAACCTGGCTAAGTGTTCAGAAATCGCCCCTGGCTTGGGGGGACCATATGGGACACCGGGGAATCAAACCGTGGTTCTTCCTTGGCTAGCGCTTGCAAGGCAGACACCTTACCTCTAGCGCCACCTCTCCGGCCCCGGGTATTTTGATTTTATTGTACCAATGATTACTGTAAAATTAAAATATATGTGATCTGACTTTTATAATAATATATTTTCTATTTATTACTTGAGAATGAGTTCAGTTTTTATTGTTCGGATATTTTGCTCACTAATAAAACTAAACTAATTTTTAACGTAAGAACTTTGTCATGATTAACCAATGAACTTCAGTGTATTCATGCATGTGTACAAATGTACTTTTGATATTCTAGGAATTCTTCAAGAAACAACAAAAATGCAACAAACAGATCCTTTGAATATATTCCTTTACAGAATTCATTTCAATATTGAACATTTGCTTTCAAAGTGAATTTTTGTTCAGATTAACACAAAGGACCTGCCTAAACTGATCTCTCCCTTCCTTTTATGTTTGCTGATTTATGATGGTTTTTAAATTTCTGCAGAGGTTTTTTTTTTTAACAATTTTAAAATCATACTCTAATACCAATTAGAAATGGCTTCAGAGGAGTTATCACAATTACTTAATAAAGCAGATGACTGAAAACTTTCCCTAAAGGCAGAATGCTTTATGCTCTACCTTCAAACATCTCTTTAATGATTTATTCTTGTTTCCCAAAACTACATGCTCATTACATAATTAGAGAAAGTTGCTATTCTCCACTTCCTATTGATATTCATGGCTTACCAAGCCCCAAAAAGAGAATGAACTCCTAAAATCTTCAGCTTTCGTTTTCTTTTATCACGTAAGTTTGTCAGAGTCACATTATCTCTAACAATTTTCTGCATCACATTTTATTTTTTTAAGATGAAGAAAATAGTTTGGGATTGAAAATCAAAGGCTTAATTCTCCTGAACATGTTGAAAGCCTTTCACTAAGAATTTCTCTGAAGAGTTTTGCTCTGACGAAAATAGCTTGAGACTGGTGAGGTGGGTATTTGCTCAATGATGTCTTGACTATAAACACCTTTTACTGCCCATCTTGTCTTGTTGGACCCTTGGAGAAACTGTCCCCCCCAAAAAATGGCAATGGAAATAGCCCCCTTAGAGGAGTTCCAGAAAGAGTTTTAGCTTTTTCAGGAACAGAAAAATACATAGTAAATTTTATTCAGTCCCTCTTGTCTTCAGCTCTGATTGTCATGCTTTGATCTTTAGAAGTAACTGCAGTCTAATCTGCTCAATTTGGAGAACTGGGTGGAATTTTCAATGAATAGTATAAAATGCCATGGCAGGCATAAACTTAGGGGAACTCAGGAGGCACACCAAATGTATCTCCAGATTTTTCTGGCATGGAGAGCTGAAATAACCCCCACGGAGTTCCTCAAAAGGCACATGGTGGAAGCTTCTTCTCCTGCATGGATAGTTGAGGAATTTCTGAAGAGATTAATCCATGCTTGGTCTTACATTTTCTGTCATTTGGCTATATCTCCTTTTTAAAATATCAGGCAAAAGCCTGGCTTCAATCAAATTCTTTTCAGAAATCCCAGCACCAAAGAATATTAAGAGATACCATTTTCTGGATAATCAAAGACAATATTTTTCTCTTTTTCAAATATGTCCTTGCAGCCTTAGATTCTGGTAATGCAGGGCATAGCCCAAATATAGATTCTGGGCTATTGATTCTTCTCAGACAATGGGAACCTCACCTTTGTGGGTATAGCTCTTTTCTTTCCTTTACCACTAAAACAATAGAGCCATCTCAGCGAAGATCATGTTCCTAGATTTTTTCTCCTCTTTAATAATCCCTTATTTTACATTTGAAGTTAGCTTGCAAAGAGCTGCCTTGAGTTGTGACCTTCTCCTTTGTAGCTCAGAATTCTTATGGTTCACACTCATAGCTTAACTATTGTTTACTGTTAAACTTTGCTTTGTGATTGTAAATTATTCTTCTCTATACCTATGGCTGACCCTATATATCAACCTGCTTAAAAATTAAACTTGTCCCACTCCGTGTGTGGGTTCATTATTTTATATTTTCAATATTTTATATTGAAATATATTTTATTTTTCAATATTTTATATTCAGCCACTCTTGTTACCCGCTTTCCTCTCGTGAAGGATTTTTCCCCAGTAGAGATGCTGAGATGCAAGATGCCTGCAGCAGTATAAGTTCACATCCTCACCTTCTTTTTCACTATCTGTTCCAACCAACTTGTGAAATGTTTTCATTTACAATGCACATGAATGGCATTTTCATGGCCATACCATCATCTTCTTTTCAATCCATGGCTTTTCTTCTGCTTATCATATACCCACACCCTTCTATGCTTGAAAACTTTGATGAAAACAGGGCAGGGATGTTGATGAGAGGGGTGTGTGTGTGTGTGTGTGTGTGTGTGTGTGTGTGTGTGTGTGTGTGTGTGTGTGTAAGACAATAACTAGGGATCACTTTCAGACAACTGACTGAATTGTTAATTGCCAGGCCCTTACAATATAGGGAAGAAACAGGGTTGCTTTGTGCATGAGAATGTCCAAACCACGTTGTAGCCGCACTACCCTGTTCAGTGCTGGAGTTTGAACTCAGGCATGTGCTGCTAACTGTTGAGGTTATATTAGCCCAGTTTCTGTATTTGAAAACTTTTGTTTTGAGAGCCACACTCAAGGATTACTCCTGGTTCATAACTCAGGGAACAATATTAGCTGCTGGGAATTGAGCCCAGGTTTGTGCCAGACAGACACCTACCTTCTGTACCATTACTCCAGTCCCACTATTTACATTGCATTGTTTTGTTTTTATTTTAAAATTTTTTATTTAGGGGCTAGAGCAATAGAACAGCTGGTAGGATAATTGTCTTGCACCCAGCCAACCTGGGTTTAATCCCCTGCCAATATGTCCCTTGAGCCTGCCAGAATTGACATGTGAGTGCAGAGCCAAGAGTAACACCTGGCTGCACTGGTTGTGGCCCAGAACAACAAAACAAAACAAAAGAAACAGAAAAGCAAACCCTCATTTTTTAAAGAAGCATCCTTTACAAAGTTATTGATAATTCATTTTTAGACATAATATTTCAAAGCCAATTCCACCCCAACTGTTAAATCCCATCACTAGTGCTCCCAAACTGTCATCTTTCTGTCCTCAACCTTGTCTTCCCCAACCCCTGTTGCTGCATTGGCAGGCACATTAAAATTTCATGGTTTCAATTTATATCTATTGTTTATATTTATTTATATCTATTGTTTATATCTATCTATATATTGTTTCAATGCTGTTGAGTCTGTATTTTGGATATATAACTGTACCATTCTCCTTCATCTCCAATATAAATGAATCACAGACTCCTGTTATTTCAAAAGTTTCCTTTCTATTTTTCTTCCTTCGTTTCCTCCTTGATTTCTTTTCTTCTCTCTTTTTCCTACTTAGGCTCTGAGGATAAGAGTGATCTTGGCATTCTCATATATTAAATGAACTTTCCTGCTACAGTTATTTTATAAAAATAGATAACTAAGATCATCTGTGCTTGTCTTTCTTCTTTTGATTTACTTCACTCAACATGATATCTTGTAGTTCCAACCTAGCTGCAGCAAATTGCATGATTTCATCATTCCTTGCAGCTGTATTGTATTCCATTTATGCATACATGCCATATCTTTACAATCTTCATCTGGACACCTAGGTTAATTCCGTTTCTTAGTTATTTTACTCATTGTAACAATAAATAATTGTGTACATATGTCTTTTTTATTTAATGATTTCAAGTTCTGGTGAAAGATACACAAAAGTAGAATTTATGAGGCCGGAGCGCTGGCACTAGAGGTAAAAAGACTGCCTTGCAAGTGCTAGCCTCGTATGGATTGCACTTCAATTCCCTGGCGTCCCATATGGTTCCCCCAAGCCAGGAGTGATTTCTGAGCACACAGCCAAGAGTAACCCCTGAGCATCAACGGGTGTGGTCCCCCCAAACAAACAAAAAAAAAGTAAAATTTATGAGTTAGATAACAGATCAATTCTAAGCTTACTGAGGAATCCCGATTCTGTTTTCTACAGAGGTTGAACCAGGCGATGTTCCTACCAGCATTGGCTAAAAGTTCCATTTTCACCACATCTCTGTCAGCATAGATTGTTCCTACTATTTTGATGTGTGCTGTTCTTACTGGTGTGAGTCATATTTCATTTTCGTCTTGATTTGGATATTGCTAATATGAAATGAAGCTGATCACTTTATCTTATGCCCTTTGGAAATTTACTTCTTTAGTTTTTTATGTGATCATTATCTTAAACTTAGTTCATACTTTATCTTTCAGAAAGATCTTGTAACTTCTTTAATTGTGCACTTTTAGCTCTTTGTAAATTTCTAGCATCACACCAATTTAAGTACAATGAGATCTTTGCTAAGACGATTCCTTCTTGGATTTTTAATTCTCAAGAACAGGGATCATCTATAATTCCTATAATTATAAGATTCATATATATAATATATAACATATATAATATATAAATATATATATTTCTATTGGTGCTAGTGTCATTTGCAATAATAACCTAGACTCAAATTTGAAAACATGCTTTCAAAAATCAAGTAGGAATGAAAATGTTTTTCCATAATATGTGCAAGATAGCATTTATATACTTACTCTCTTTTTTTTTAATTTAAACACCTTGATTACATACATGATAGTGTTTGGGTTTCAGTCATGTAAAGAACACCACTCATCACCAGTGCAACATTCCCATCACCAATGTCCCAAATCTCCCTCCTCCCCACCCGACCCCTGCCTGTACTCTAGACAGGCTTTCCATTTCCCTCATACATTCTCATTATTAGGACAAGAACAGATGTTTTTAATTAATATCTTTGTTTAAACACCTTGATTACAAACATGATTGTGATTGGGTTTCAGTCATGTAAAGAAAACCACCCATCACCAGTGCAACATTCTCACCACCATTGTCCCAAATCTCCCTCCTTCCCACCCAACCCCCGCCATACTTACTCTCTTAAAATGTATTTTAATATATGGGGCCAGAAGATAGCATGGAGGTAGGGCATTTTCCTTGCATGCAGAAGGACGGTGGTGTGAATCCCAGTATCCCATATGCTCTCCTGAGCCTGCCAGGAGCGATTTCCGAGCATGGAGCCCGGAATAACCCCTGAGCACTGATGGATGTTACCCAACACCAAAAAAAAGTATTTTAATGTAGAGGGCTTTTTAGAACCTCCAAAGTTGTATTTATGGCAAGGTTCCAGTTCATAAATATCAGCTTTATGGATTAAAGTGTGTTAGACAAAAAGTAAGACTCTATAGCCTTGAGGTACATGAAAGTAATGTCATTTAGATTCAAATTTCAATTCATCTTAAAGAGATAAATTGTTTCTTCAAAGGCTTTTTATTATTATTACTTGTTCTACCCAACTACTTATAAATGTTGCTAGGTGTCATAAGAAATTAGCTTCTATTTTGTTTCCAGAATGAACCCAGCCTATTTAGATTTGATAACCTGCAGAAAATGAAAGTTAGTTGCATTAATCATTAGTGCGATAAACAAAGCATACTATGAAGACAATTTTTCATTAATACAAGTTAATGTAAATCTACATATAGAAAAGAAGGAAACCAGATTGCTATTATTTGCATTAAAAACCATGTTTTTTAATGTTTCTTTGAAGACTATCAATAAGCCTTCCTCCACCAGATTCGGCAAGCTGTACCTTTAGCCTCTAAAGTGGTTTTTATATTCTAACACTTAGTTGCTATCTTTGTAACTCTTTTTGAAAACTGTCATGAGTCCATTAAATTTTGGGCTTTATTATGTTTTTAAGTGAAGATTTCAATACTTATTCCTTACTAAGAAAATAGCATTTTACTGTAGGCATCCTTAAGAACTACAAAATCAGCTACTGATAACTTTCTCTACTGAAAACTCTTCCATTTACTCCAAAGATGATTAAAATGAACAATTATGTAATTTCCTTTTATAAACTTTATATTTACTGTCTAAAACAAAAAATATTTTACATGTTGATTTTTATGCTGTAATTTTCTGAATTTCTGCCCTAATAATTTGTGGAAAGTCTTTAGTTTTTATATATAATAATCCATCTGTAAAAGGTTTAATTTTAACTCTGTCCTGTTTTGAATGCTTTTATATTTCTTTCTAAAATCAAATCAAATAAAAGATAAAATATTGAAAAAATTAAGATAAAACTAAATAAATACTGATGTAAAATTATATGTTAGAAAACAGTAAGAAGTCCCATGTTACTTAGAAACAATATTGGTAAAATATGTGACAGTATGGATTAAACTTGAAAATATCGTGTGAAATAAAATATGAGTTACAAAAGAGAAAATATGCGATCATTCCACATATTATAGCTGTGTCAAACTCTTAGAAGTTGATTGCAGAATGATAATTGTACTATGAGTGACAAATCAAGCAGTTGCTATACACAGAATTTCAATCATGTTAAATTTGTAAGTTCTGGAGAAACCAAGTGCAATATTGTGCCCTTGGTTAACAATGGTGCTAATATCATCAGGCTATTTTAATGAACCATCTGGCCAGGTTTGTCAAGTGTAATCGGGAGTGGCCTCTGGATCCCTTGGGTACTGCTTGGGAGATCCCTTAAAAATAAATAGTATTGGGGATAGAGATTTATTACATCAGCAAGATTTTTTGCTTTGAATGAGGCCACCCTGTGTTTTATCCCTACTATCCATTATGCTTCCCCAAGTACACCAGGATTAATTACTGAGTGTAAAATCAGGAGTAACTTCTGAGTACCACTGCGTATGACCCCCAAATCAAAAACAATAAAAACATTCTTCACTTAAAAAATGTCTTCAGGGGCCGAGAGATAGCATGGAGGTAGGACTTTGCCTTGCATGCAGAAGGACGGTGGTTCAAATACCGCCATCCCATATAGTACCCCGAGCCTGCCAGGAGTAAGTTCTGAGCTTAGAGCCAGGAATAACCCCTGAGTATTGCTGGGTGTGACCCCAAAACCAAAAATAAATAAATAAAATAAAAATAAAAACGGCTTCAATTTAATAAATATTATGTTATTCTTAGTATGGTTTTATGCAAAGCACAATTTAGAAATAGGTTATGTTAAGTTTAATGACCAATTTAATTTTAAAAATCTATACAATCTTGAGGCTCTGACCAGAGAGGTCTCCACCATTAACCTCAGAGCTAAGGGAGAGAAAACCGGTACCTTCATGTACGTAACAGGGAAGAGGACAGGTTCTGACTGGAGAGGTTGACTCCATTAACCACGCATAAGATCTGAGGCACAGAAAGGGGACCTGCACCTTCACACGGGCAACAAAAGGGAGGAGACCTGCTAACAGGTTTTGAGTTGCTAGTCGCCACCATTAAGGACTGTGGCTGAGAGGGGAATTACACTTTAGGCAATATAAGGAAAGAGGAGACCCATAGGTAGGGCAAAACTTGGTGACTTCTGCCATCATACCCACATAGGGCTGCACTCCAGAGAAGGGACCCAGCTCCACGCTACAGATGACAAAGGAGGACTGAGACCCTAGAGAAAAAAAATCTAAACCACTAAATGAAAAGAAAAATGGCAAACTAAGGAAGACACTGGTAGCCAGAATATGGAGAGAAATCCTAGTAAGTTTACATGTCAGCCAAAACGCACAATACCAATAAATCCTAAAATTGGCAGTGAAAGCCATGACAATAGAAGTCAAAGAATCACTATCCAGGGAATTCACTAAATCCATAGATGAAACAACCAACTCAAAGAAGAACTTTTTCAGAAGATGAGAGAGAATGAATACATGAATCAATGAGACAGATGAATCCACACAAATTGAATTAAAGAAAATAAAAATTCTTCTTAGAAAACATAATAGCAGAATTACACAGTTGAAGAATTGTATAGAAGAACTTGAAGAAAAACTACAAACCAAAAATGACGAAGAAGCCAATAAGGAAATAAGAGGTAAAGCACTAGAAGAAAATGTTAGGCATTTAATGAACAAAGACAAAAGAAATAATCTACAGATTGTAAGAATACCAGAGAGGAGGAAATAGGGAAAGGGGAAAAACAAGTAATTAGGGAAATAATAAAATTTTTTTCCACCCTCTGGAA